>NW_010330711.1:0-19812 GCF_000700745.2 Antrostomus carolinensis
CAGGACAGCTTCTACAAGGTGCTGAGCGCCGAGCAGAAGGCCAAGGCGCTGAGGGGACAGTACAACTTCGACCACCCGGGTGAGCCCCCGTGAATGACAATGACACCCCATGAACGGCTCCCCGCGGCCTCTCCACGTCCTCAAGGCGCTGCGATGGCGGCTGGAGAGTGGTCGGGGTTTATGGAAAGGGCTTGTAGAAAATGAGAAGTGTTGGGTGACAGAAACGCTCCTTTCCCCACCAAAATGTCTGTTTGTCTCACGGGTAACACGTCAGGTGTCACCAAGGCTGTGCTGATGACAGCCAGTTCAGTGCACCTCGGCAGAGAGCATCCCGGCACGTGGTGCTCCATCTCATCCTTCAGAGCCTCTGCAGCACACTCCATCGTTCCCCAGACCCTCCCCTGATATCTCTCCTCCACGAGAACAACCGCTCCCCTCGCTCAGGGGACCCATGGATTGCCAACGGGACAGTGACCTGCCCTTGGCTGAAGTCTGGAGCCTGCTGTGGGCTCTCCAGGGTGGCTAATGCTCTTTGAAAAGCATTAAAGATGTCTGAGGTTTTCTAAATGACTCTTAGCTAACAGACGAAGAGTTGCACAAAATTACACAATTATGAAGCAGTTTGGTAAAAATTATCCAATTACCAGCTTCACATTTGGGTTCTGAATTCTATTGTAGTTACTTATAAACAGCAAATTGTCTCTTCCTTATCTCTGTAACCAAGTGCAGCAATTACAGCTTGGGCGGGGAGTGCTGGGTTGCTGCTGGTAGGAAAGAATAAGCTGTAAATTCCTTTTTTTCCCAGTGTAGTACTGGGCAGAGCTTTTCCGTCAGGTCTAAAAAAATCTGAGCAGAACATTTCATATAGCAGCGTCTGGACATCTTCCTCTTTACACTTTCCTCTTGCAGATGCTTTTGATAATGATTTGATGCATACAACCCTGAAAAATATCGTTGAGGGGAAAACAGTTGAAGTACCAACGTATGACTTTGTGACCCACTCTAGGTAGGTTTGGGGTTTGTGTGAAGTCTTGGGGCAGTATGTGGATGTCCCCAGCTGAGCTTGGGGACGGGCTGCTTGACTGTGGTGTGACACCCATTTAACACCGTGCTCTGGCTGTTATTTTCCTGGCAGGCTGGCAGAGACAACAGTGGTCTATCCCGCTGACGTTGTCCTCTTTGAGGGGATCCTGGTTTTCTACAATCAAGACATTCGGGACATGTTCCACCTCCGGCTCTTTGTGGACACAGATTCTGACGTCCGGCTGTCCCGCAGAGGTATTGCTCTGCCGTCACAGGCAGCGTCAGCCGGCTCGTGTTCCTTATCCACATCCTCCACTGTGTGGTGAAACTCATGGGTTTTATCTTCCCATTCCAGTTCTGCGAGATATGAAACGTGGGAGGGACCTTGAGCAGATCCTCACCCAGTACACCACGTTTGTCAAGCCTGCCTTTGAGGAGTTCTGCTTGCCGGTACTAAATGTTTCACTAATTTGATTTGTGGGTTTTTTTTGGGGGGAGAGAAGGAGCAGGGTCACCTGGGGATTTGCTGCACTGTTGATGCAGCAGTGGTGGCTTTTGATATTCATATTTCACGGGTCCCACACTCTCCCCTCTGCCTCATCTCTGCAACCATTGCAAGCTGCTTTTTTAAGGAACTTAAACTGGTTGGTCCCTTCTGCTTGCAAAGCACCATGGAAATCCCTAGAGGCTGCACACATTTTCTCACTGCTCATTGCTGTGGCTATTTTATCATGGGTCCCTTTGACCGAAACACTCCCACTCTGCAGTTATTCTTAAGTCTTGCAGGAAGAAAGAAGAGCTTGGTTTCCAGCAGACTCTTAACAGGGAACACTGGTGAAAACCTGGGGCAGACCGTTATAGCATCTGCTTGCTATGCCTTATAATGTGGGGCCAATTTAGATGCTCATGTAATCAAATTAATTTGTAAAAACCTTTTGAGAACAAAATCCTGTATGTGGATTAAATAAGATGGAAAAGGCTGGCTCAGGTGCCTCTTGCACTAGATCAAAGCAATTCTGGGATTGTAAAAGTACTCATTAGAAATGCTGAATTTGCCAACTTTTTATAAGTGTGGGGGGGACACACACACACCAAGCCAGGGGCTCTATGGTGGTAAAAATCAATAAAATGTCATCAGAGGCAGGAAGGAATTTCACATGCACAGCGGGTACCTTGGCTCTCAGCAGAGATTTAGCAATGGCTTGTGAAATGCTGATTAGAACCAGCTCTTAGCAAACAGACCTCAGCCTTGAAGCAGGTGACCATTTGAAGGCAGTGTACCCTTCAGAAGTGTAAAAGCTTGACCTACTGCTTCTACCTGGTGATTCACTGCAAAGGGGCACCAAGAACAAGCCCTGATCTTAAGTCCATGTTAGCCAGTATGACTTCTGAATTCATGTAAGTGTTACCATGACAAAGAGCTTTAATTACAGTCCCAGAGTGTAGAAATCCCTCCATCTTTGCCCTCAGCTTTCTGGTGTTGGGTAGCTTCTGCCTAGAATAAAGCTGGCTTTTCCTGTTAACGGTCTCCACCGTTTCTGTTTTACAGACAAAGAAGTATGCAGATGTGATTATCCCCCGAGGAGTTGACAACATGGGTAAAAGGGACTTTGGTTCTCTGATTTCTCTGGGGAGACCACCTTTAGGGTTGAGAAGAGAGCAGGTGGCATGCCACTGCCTTGTTTTCATGCTTCTGAGGAAAGGTGTTTTGCTTGGAGGGTTGTAGGGGAGGGAGCTGCTCAGAGCTTGACTGGGCTGATCAGCTGCTCAGCCTGTGGAGAGCTGGAAAAAGTGACACACACTTGGAGATACAGAGCAGGACACCAGTGTTCAAGCTGGTGCTGCAGTTGCTGGTTTCTCTGGAGGTCTGACCTCGCTAGAGAGGGCAGGGTTAGCTTCATTTAAGGGCTTGTTGTTAAAATTTGAGCTGAACAAAGCTGAATTTTCTAGCTAGCTCAGCCAAGAAAGCCTACATGTCCTCTGTTTCCCATTTCTCTCTGCAGTTGCTATAAACCTGATAGTGCAGCACATTCAAGACATCCTAAACGGAGACATCTGCAAGTGGCAGCGAGGGGCAATGAACGGACACGGTCGGACCTACAAGCGCCCATTCCCTGAACAAACGGAGAGCAGCAGCGTGCTGGCGGCCGGCAAACGCTCCCACCTGGAGTCCAGCAGCCGTCCACACTAAACCTGTCTGAGGGATTTGCCTCTGGTCCAGACTGATGCTGAAGACAACTTTGGGAAAGGACTCCAGCAGAATGGTTGGTGAAGTGCCCTTTAAATCATCCCAGCGGTGGAGGGGGTACTGGTGTGAAACTTCTCGCAGAGGGGAGAGGAAGGAATTGGCCTATTGCCCCTCTCCCCTCCAAAACCCCTCCCTTCTCTCCCTGCCATGTCTGGAGTTACGATGTTACTCGATGGACTGGTTAAAGGTAGTGCTACTTGCCTTTTTTTTTTAATTTTCCAAATGAGACCTAATGCCAAAGTCTCCCCTGAAGATTACGCGCTACCAGGTGATTAGCAAGTTACCCCATTTCCCTGATGATGGTCTTCCTCAGCAGAAAAATCAGCTGCTTGGTTTTTTCAAAAGAAAAATCAGTCTCTTTATCCAAGACTAGCTCACATCTTGTTAACGTAGACAGGCAGGTGCAGTCCTTACTCTTCTCTACCTTGCTGGGACCTTGAGTTCTGGCTCTCCTGCTGTCCAGCCTCCTTTTTAGCCTCTAGTAGCATGTGAGGGCAGAAGGATTGACCTGTAGAGGAATCTCTCCCCTGGGATAGAGATGAAACAGAGACTGTCTGGGACAATTGGGAACTTGCAGTTCATCGGGGTGGGGGGACAGGCCCAAGAAGTTGTGTGATTCTGGTGCCTAATTTATTCCTTTCTAAGCTCCCAAACCTTGTTCCACTGTATGATTAATTTTGGTACCCAAATAGTTTCCTTTACAATTTATTGAATGTGTGAGCTCCAACTGGATTGAGTTGCTCATGGAAACAGGAACCTGACTTTGTCAGTATTAGTGTCTTTTAGGGCATTTCTGTACTGCTGGTTGCAGATTCTGCTGGGCGGAATCTGTCCACTTCCCAAGCTGGGTGGTAAGATCAGCAAGGGGGGGGGGGGGGAAGCTGTGAAGGGCAAGACCCTCCTGATGGCACAAACTGCTCTCTGCATGCACTTCGACCCTCAAACAGGGTCAAAGTGCTTGCCTTGCACTTGGGTGGTTTAATTTCAAGAATGTCATGTTTTCTAAAAAATGCAAAGGAGAAGCTGAAGTATAGTGACATCCCATTTGTAGTTCACCCAGATAAGTGATACTGCAGCAGCATGAAGGTTCTGGAAAGAAAAAGAAAAATCTGAAATGAAATGCTGGTTGGGCCTTTGAAAAATGTCCTTGTGATACACTCCTCGAGTCTGGACTTATGGTGTAATTTTAAGAATGAGAGTGGAGGGAGGAAATATTATGAAGAGGAACTTTTTCATATTTGCTAGTTTTCTAAAACCAGAGTCTGGCTGCATTGGTTGTGGGTGTGTTACTTTGGCTAATAAACAAAGGAAGAAATAGTCAGTGAAAATGACCATTTTATATAAAAGGTATTTGTGCTACTTGCACTACACCAGCACAAAGGTACAGAAAGGGAACAAGTCTGGAGATGCTTTTATACTCAGCAGTTCTTTCTCCCCTTAACTCGGGGGTTGTTAGCTTTAGTTCTGTAATGGCTGAAGTGTTAGAGAAAAAAGAAACTTTTAAAAAAAAAAAAGCAGTCTGCACTTTCATCCCTGTAGTCTTTTCAACACTGGAAATCTGTAAAGGTTTGTTATTGACTGGTGGTCTCCACAGTTCAGGGGTACACTTCTGTAATGCCGAGGAGAAAGCAGTTCATTTCCCAGCTGCTGCTGGGCGCTGTTCAGCTCAGAGTGACAGACTTGGAGTACAAGCTACTGCACTGGAGCAATAGCTACTGGGGCTGATTGAAGTAGGAGCAAAATAGTCACTAAAATCTGCTTCGAATGACTGTGGTGGTTGATCATACCCTCCTCTGGAGGGGGCAAGGAGCTCAAAGCAGCCTCATTTGTTAGAGCAGTAAGGAACTGTACAGCAACAAGCAGCCTGGTCTGTCTAGGGCTGCTCTTCTTGGTCAGCTCTGAGCTGACTGCAAGATCCTGCTACTGCAGCCACATGAGAGAGGAAAAAAAAAAAAGAAAAATATCAAATGTGGCGTAGGTACGAGAACCCTTGTTGAGTATCTGTACAGAGCTATTGCAAATTCCTCACTCAGCAATCCCAGTCCTTTGTTTGCACCTTCTCCTACCCTGGAAATACCTCTGGTGCTGCAGGCCAGGGCATGGCCCGAGTTACCTACATTTTTACCCTAAACCCATGTGTACAAGTTTCCTCGTCAGCATGATCAGCTCTTCATTGCTTAGAGTTCCTCTTCCTGTGGGATTTGAGGTGTAACCCTGCAGTCCAGTAGCTACATTACTGCTGTGGCTTGCAACAGGCCACTATTTTTCATTGTCTATTTATTTTATTTTTGCTTAGCTTCATAAAAATTCTGGTTATGCCAAATGATTATACATGGACAAAAGTAACAAGTCATTATTTTATGCAGAATGAATTATTTATAAACTCAGCTTAATGCTAATGAAATAGGGATGATATCAGAGCATTGAAAGTGGGGGCAGATAATGCATTGTTGAGGAATATAGTCATGGGATGATGCTGAAAGCTGCAGGGCCAGTTACTGATAGTTAAAGATGTGTTAACTTGGGAGCTGGGAAAACCCAGTTTTTAGGAGGAACAAAGAAAACAGAAAAGTATGTTGGAGAGTATCTATTTACATAACATGGCATTGCAGACCAAGGCACTAGGGAATATATAGAATAGCCCAAAGTGAAGCATAGTGCAAGAAAGAAGAAACCATCAACATCATACTCCCAGGAAAGAGGAAGAAGGAGTGCTTGCAGGATACTCTTCCCAGCTGGGATGCAGTTGACTGATGTCACCAACGTTCACACCCGAGGGGCAGTGGAAGGGTGAAAGTAGCAGGGGTAGAGTTCATCACAGCTAAACTACTGTTGAAACGTTTTTTGGTAGCAGTATTCTTTTATTTTCTTTTTCTGTAATAATTGGGTCTGGACTGCCATCAATTATTTGATCAGACTGTTAAGATTTCAATTATGCTAACAATAAATTCTTGTCTTTGCATAAAAAGGTGTTTCTTTTTGCCTGAACAAGATTGTAACCGTTACTGTTTTCGGATAAGGATGTTCCAGCTGTCCTTCCAGCGCAAGTCCTTCAGTTCAGTCACAGACAGCGAGGGCTCCCCATAGGTCACAGGACGGAATGTGCAATAGACAAAGTAAACTGAAGAGAACCAGGCTACAACCAATGCACTGAACATGCTCTTCAGAAGCAGAGATCTGGGATGAGAGAGGGAAGCAGACATCTGGGATGAGCAGTCAGGTTACATCAAAGCTAGCCAAACACTTTGTCCAAAAGGAAGAGCTACATGTGGCCCATCTTTGCTCAAGCAAATGCCAAAGTATGGCCACTGCTGGAAAAAAAAATCACTGCAGCAGCTTGCCAGGGTGACAAGCCTGGAGCAAAGAAATGCATCACTGCTGCTGTTGATCTATCTGTTAAAATCAAATACCTGCAGAGATGATTGCCAAGATGCTGTAATACGATGGGAATCAGGAGAATCTGGAATGTGAGGGCAGGCAGGTAGTGGTACAGGAAAAGTGTTTTCTCCATCAGGAAGAAGGGCAGGTAATTCACAGCCCAGCCTCCAACACAGATCCCCCCAGCTGATACCCACAGCTGCCATGCATCTGTAGGAGACAGGAGACACCAGCTCAAAGCATTGCCTCTGGAAACCTTAAAACCTAAAAGGTCACCCACTTACATGGTTTGGGTATTTTTCTTCCCTCTGCACAGCTTGTGCTAATAACAACCTTTAACTTAACTACACTCAACTGAGTGGAAAATGGTTACTTTCTGTCACATTTTTATGAAAAGACAGATTACAGCCACCATGCAGCAGTTTCACAGCAGGAGAACAAAATGTACTGCCAGAAAGGTCAGTGTAAAACTGCCTGGCCACACAGAGGAGATGGTACCTTGGGTGGAACCAACACACCTAAAATAACCCTCTCCCTACACAGCCAGTATCTACATCTTTTACATAATCACAAAAGGCCTCAGTAGAATCCAAACTGGATACCTGGAGATTTCTTACATTCAGGGAATGATTCAAATAAATATTATACTATCTGGTCACATAAGGTGATGGTCATATTGTGATGACCATAATCACTCTCTTCATGGGCTACTCTAGATGTTTGTGTGTCCCTAATAAAAATGTCAAGGTTAGTGGGCAGGAAAAAGTGGTAGTATAGCCACGCACATCACTGTAAAGATGGGGCTTTGGGGCCACTGAAGTGTAGCAGAACAAGTGACAACCCCCCCCCCTCCTGTCTCCACACACACAAACACCATGGAATCAGACCTTCGGGAATGTCGTAGATTTTTCTTCTTCGGCGTATCAAGTACCACAGGGACAGACATGTGTAGACCAGAGCAGCAACATTAGCTGAAGCCCAGGTGACAACATTCCCAAGGAGATGGATTTGGGCCTGCAGAATAGAAGATGGTCTGCATGCTGCAGTTCTTCTAGGTAAGTTTAAGTATTACTGATACAGATTTGCTAAATTAAACTTCAGCATGTGCCTAGCTAGTAACCTGATCTTTCCTGGAACAAAGCAAGCTGATAAACTTTGTTGCTTGGAGACTCTGTTGTAATGTACAGCATTTAAAAGATGCTACTGGAGATGAATGCATCTTGTAAATGGAATCAATAATGGAAACGATTAAACTGCAGAAGACACGATTTAATTAAAAGCAACTAACGTCAAAGCTGTATCACATGCCAAAAAAACCCCAGCCTTCAGGGAAAATATATTCTTTGTACTAGAAGCATCCTGGAGCAGCTCCTTGGCTGGAACTGCAGCCCTACTCTCCCTCACACTCAAGGAGCTCACACCTGAACTTCCTTCACCAGGTTCACGTTTCCTTCTACCTCATACTTACACCAGAGGTCGGGTGGAGCCAGTAGGCAATATTTGTGTCCATTGTGATCCAGTCAAGAGCAGAGGAGCTGTACTTATGTTCTGTATCTTCATTTTTTAATGTGAGTATTTTCCACTAGAAAAAAAGTAAACAGGTGGCTTTCAGGACTGGAAGAACGAGTGGGATAGCAGGCATGAGTGAACAGCTCCAGATGTAAGTTCTTAACCTGTGAGGGAAGGAAGTTTTTCCATATCTCATGCTGGTTAGTGATCAATACAATGGTTTTATTTTGTTTGTATATAATGTACTTCACTTAGTGAATTTCTACAGTGTTAGTAAGTGGCATCAACACTACTGACTGACATACACCACACATTGCAGCTCAGTTTCAGTTTCTGGGTGCCCTGAATCTTCCTCTCTGTTCTTTTTTTACACAATTACTTGGGTATTTGTTACTGAATAGCACAGTCTCTAATATTCTTCTATGCACATTCAGAAATACTTTTTTCAGTAAGGAAGCCAAACTACTTTATCAGCAAGGAATAAACAACAAATCCCCAGGCTAAGAGTTTGCAGAAATGCTCAGGATCCTGCTCTGCAGCAGAAGGAAAGATGAATAAACTCACCTGCAATTCTGTGAACTTTGCCATGAAGCTGAGGTTTTTACTTATGTCCATCTGCGTGGGAGAGTGGAGTTCCACTTCCCTCTCTTTTTGCTCTTGGCCTGGAAGAAAACAGAAATAACCACACATCAGGCAGAAAGCCAGAAAGGGGAGAGAACACATACAATGATACACCCCTGACTCCTTACACTCCTGGGAGCCCCTCTCCAATACACAGTCCAACTGCGAGAGCACTCTAAGGGCATTTGTAAGGATTCTGACATCAGGATAAAGCCAGAGCCTGCTGAATACACATACACATGATACCACCTTCCTATCAACCTGAAGCATTCCCCAGTGACAGAAATCTGCTTTGAGAACATGGCTGAGACGTACTTTTCCCATATCTGTGCTCTTCCACATTCCACACCATGCTCTGGTGGTAGCCTTTGGACAGTTTCTCTCCAACCACCTCCAGCTGCCGGTATCCCCATTCAGGTAAAGATGCTCCACTGAGCTGAAAGTGAAAGATGGCTGTAAATTTACAGTTCTTCCAAGTTGAACTTCAGGATGGAAGTTCCTAGGCCCTGCCTGAGCAACAGATGACAGCAAGGGACTGCTAGAAAGTATGTGAAGAGTCACCACGCTATACTGCCTCAACAAACGCTACAGCCATGAAGTCAGTGATTCTGGGAAACTGTGAAGAGGTCCTTAACTATTCCAGCTGCTGTCACATACTACACATGGACTCAGCAGCAAGTTTTGAGGCAGCTTCTAAGCCCCAGTTGTGTACAGTGGTCACAGCCTCCTGAGAAGCAGGACAGCTTTGCAGGCTGAAAAGAAATGAAGTACAATTATGAATACCTGCAACACACGTTGCCCTTTTATCACCCTGAGCAAGTTTATTGTTTCCTTTTATTTACTTATTTGATTATTTGTTTTAGTGGTGCAGGCATTTTGGAGCAGAGAGATTAGCAGTTTATGAGATTACGAGAACTGCATGGAGGAAAAGCTACAGGCAAATAAACATAAATCCACTTGCCTTTAGCACTGCAGAGGTGTTTACGTGAACAAACCTCACTTCTGACAGAATTGTCTTCCACACATCTGTGTCAGACTCCCGGTTTACAATTTCCTACAACAGAAAGACATCTTTTGATCATCATGTTGTCTCAGCTGTTTCTGCTGGAACACGATGAGCTCCTCCCTTCCCTTTGACCACTCACCACTCTCCAGAGGTTCTGTGCTGGCATGGAGATGTTATAATCAATATAGCAGGAAACTTCTTGGGAGTGGGGGCTAAGAGGAGCAGCAACATCGTGCCTAGAAGACAAGAAAAGCAATATCCTCCAACACCATTTCCCAAATTGATATAAAAAGCAAACCCACAAAGGTATTGAACTGGCTTAGACCAGATTCAGTAATAAAGCAAAAAGTAACTCATTTATACAGATTGCACTGTTTACTCTGAAAGAGAACACTCCCCACTACCAAGAGCTGCCAGGAACAGGCTCAGAGGAAGCCAATACAGATGCCTGCTATGCCAGGCTGAGGAACAAGTACTGATTGTGACAAACAGAGACGCTGTTCACTGGTGTTGCCAATAATGAAGGAATTAGGTATGGAAGGGACACAGCAAAAACCCAGGCTCAGAATAAACCCCTTCCTAATCTGAGTGATGTTCAAGTATACACAGACACCCTTTGGGAAGCAGTCAGGAGGTAATTTCATACTGCAGTCTTTGCAAACAGACAAGAATCCATGGCAATCTGCCACTGCACACTGGATTCTCCAGCACATCTTCCTGACTTTCAGAGCACAGCCTTCACGCAGGAGTATGCCATCAAAGTCAGTGGATTTACCTTGGAGTTAACAGCCACACAAAACACTAAATATCTGCACCTGCCCAGAGTGGAGGCCGTGAAGGGGCAAGGATGAAGACTCACCAAGGGGATTATGTATTTAGGAATCTGTAGAACTATCATGAATTGTGAACATGGGTGTAACCACCACTAGCTCCTCTAGCCCTGAAAGAGCTAGCAACCACTGAACAGTTTGTGATTAGTATCAAATCCCACTGCCAAGTCAACTGCAAAAAAAATATATCACACAGCATCCTTTCTCTGGGCCACAGGGATGGCTTAGGGAAGTAACCACACGAGCTGCCTCCTAGCCCCACCATTTTAAGAATCCATGAATAACAGGCAGTTTATAGCATATCTGAATGCAAAAGTCACTGCACTTCAACCCCTGAATAGTGATTCTGAGACACAACAAAGCAGCACGAGCCAGCAGGCTCGGCAGAGGAGAGGATGAGGAAGGGACTTACGTGTTGAGGTACCGAGTTGTGATGCCGTGGACCAGCTGCACGATGTGTCCGTGCCTGACAGGACGGGGTGGGTTACTCACCACCAGCTGCTGCCTGGTGGAGTGACACCCAAAAGGAAGTGGTTACATTCTTCTTTATATATAATGCTACCTTGTCATGACCAAACTGTTAGGTCAAGAAGTTGCAGGCAGGGACAGACATTTAGGCAGTAAGATGAGAAATTAAAGCAATCTATGGATTGTACCAGAATGGAAACAAAGCTCATCAAGGCAAAGGTGAGTTAAGGGCAGAATGAGTCAGAGGACTGGTAATGGGATACCAACAGCCCAGCCATTAGGTCAGTGGTCTGAATCCAGGTCAGTCAGGAGTGAGTTCAGATTATTCCCACCACACAGCTGCCTGGTGGCTTCTGTGAAACGAGTAAGTGCTTCAGTGAGGTCTGACAGGTGTTCACATTACAACTGATGTCACTTCTGGCAGGATCATAAGAGAGAGCTCAGTGGCTACCTCTACCATGAAGACCAAATTCTCACCTTGCTTCTGGACAGGGCTAAGGCACACTTTGGCAAGGGGGAAGGCTGCAGTTCACTTAACTGCTGCCTGTATTTTACTGTTCTACAGAAGGACTTTGCATCCTCCAGGGCTCGTAGGAGTCTTGAGTTTGAAGAATTTTAAGAAGCTCCTGGGTTTCTGTGGTTCTGGTAGAGTGCCTACTTGAAAGGTTTGCACTACAGACAAACTTTCCCAGTGTGGATGTGATTTATAATGGCACACAGTCCTTCCGGTAGGACTCTTTATACAGTTCTCAGAGCAACATAAGAAACTCATAAAAGCAACTTTTTGATCAATATGAAATGATATCACACAAGGGCTTTTACTGGCAAAACTAAAAGAACAAAGAGTCCTGCTCTCCACTGACAGTTACAATGGCAAAACACTTCAGTGCAAAACCAGGCCTCTCAGGCACAGGCACCCACTTGGAATCCCTCCCAGTGTGGCATTCTCCAACTCATCCCACACATTAAATACAAAGAAACACTCATTCTGCAAAAGTGATTTCTACTCTCTTCCGAGACGCATTCATATTTGACAAAACATATCAAGGCACTCTAATTCCGTGGCTCACACTTCAAAAAGCAGAACTTCCCTTTCATGCAAAGCACCTGAAAAGTTCCCACCGGTCTCCTGAGTCTTTAAAGTTCCCCTTGTGCACAGCACAGCTCACGTATTTGCAGGAGCAGTTCAGACAGAATTTCAGAGTCCTCAATAACACGTTTACCATATTGAGGAGTGTGCAAACAGCCACTCTTACCAACTCTGCAGCTGAAATACTTGCTCAGGATCACACATCCTCTACGTCCACAAGCAGAGAACAGTTATGTCCAATCTGAGCTATGCTCTGTTTAGGTTTTGGAAGTGCACAGAAGCTATGATTACAGTAGCTTGGCATTTCAATTTCTTGCATACTCACATTCCAGGATCTTTGACAATCCACCAGTTGTTCACATCCTTGAAGGGATAGCAAGTCACCTGCTGTTGATGGGAACTACCTCGGCCATTCTCATACCTGTACAGAAGGTTCAAATAAACCACAAGTGTGTAACAGTACATTTTTGTGCTCAACAGAATCACAGCAAGACAATCCAGCAGCATATCACTGGCTCCATTCCTGTGAAGCACAGAGAATCTGTACATCTGCAGTGTGCTCTGAAGGATTAATGAAGAGATTGCCAGGACTCAAACTGAGATACCTGGACTGGCAGGTGAAGAACCAGAGCACACTTTCACCCTAATAACACAGACCCAACCAGATTCCTCACCTGATGGGATAAGTATTTGTGTGAGAATGGAGCCAACACTGCATGGGCTTGCCCAGCACGTTCCGCAGAGTAATCTGAGAGCCATAGGCCACCTCCAAGGGCTGACCTTGAGTGATTCGAGCCAGCCCACCCTGAGAAACACAATGATAGGGTTAAGTGGAAAGAAGAAGAAACAACCTCGAGGCTGTTTAAATTCTATTAAGAGTCACTAGTCATCTTAACACAGCAGTATCTTAGCACAATGCCTTCTCATTTGGTTGTATCTACAGAAGTCAAGTCTTGCAGCACCATACTCAGCAGATAGATAGTAAATATACCAACACCTGAAAGACTACAGGGACTCAGGGAACATCCCTAAAGCCATGCTGTTCTAAAAGACAGACTAAGCACTCTGCTACAGAAAATCATACTGTCATCCTGTAGTTTACAACATCATCACTTCAGAGTTCAGCACTGTATCTACTTCTGTGGAGTTTCCTGTAGGAAAGGACAAATCCTCAGCAGAAGAGTGAACATATTGCTCACCAGGAAAAGTTTTTCATCCATTATTAGGATTTCAGTCATTATTGCTTCATTTTAAAACAGTACTGCAGCAGCAAAGTAGTCAAATGACATAAAAGGAACAAATATGCAAGATCAAAAGAACAATATTACACACTTTTCTTCTAATAGTGAACACAAGACAGATTTCCCCCTCTTGTCCCCTAATAAATCAGTTTCATGACCCCATTTCCCTTACCTCTAGGCTGGCTTGGAAAGCACTTGTCATAATCTGGTCATGAGGCCCAGAGCGATACAGCAAAGTCAAGTGAACGTAGAAGAAGGACAGGTACATTGCCACTGGGATGATGATGAGGGCCAGTCCCCTAGCTAGGAAATGGCACACCAAGGAAATCTAGAAGAACACAGAGAACTCACTGGTTTCATACTCCATATAGTAAAAATATTAAAAATACCAGTGCACTGGGGTTATTTTGTTTGGCTTTTTTAAGTTACCCCAACTACTCTCCCTCAGCTATAACGTTATGGACAGCTGGAAAACTTCCACCAAGAATTTGAACTGAAGCCAGCAGGAGGTATGTGAAACAGTACAGGTTTTGAGCCACAAATCACCAAGACCCAGATAAGAGCAGAAAAGCCAGTCACACACACACGTGTTTTTCTTAAACTTAACTCCATCTTCCCCAGCAACTGAGCTGGAAAACTGTTCTATGACAGCAGGGTTTGCAGGCAAGGAATTTTAGTACAAAAAACCAGCTACAGACAGCATTGTTATCTGTGGGCTTCCAAGGCTCCAAGCTGGCTCCTGTACTGAAAAGTTACACATAATATATTTTGCATGTTGTGCTACCTACATTCGACAAGTTCTGGTCTCCTATCATGTGCCAGAAGTGGAGTCCTGCACTGGCCAAGAGCAGCATATAGGTAAACAGGCCCATGTATTTCACTCTGAGAAGAAAGTATACAAAAAATGAACACAGTTTAAAACTACACAAGACATAAACACTCAAAGGTCCTCTTGAACAGGATGCATTAAAGTCCAAGGACTTAGATCCATGACAAGTTTGATTCAACAACATAAATAAGCCTCAAGGCTTGACACCAGAAGATATTTGTTTGCCAATTAGATTAAATAACCATAGTGACAGAGAACCAATAACAAGGTGGCAGATCACAAAGCACAAAGTCCCTAAATTCAGACTTACTGAAGTTTGAAGCAACTAGGTGGGAGGGGTGAAATGCAGATAGTAATTTATAACATAAAGCCATCTCTGAGAAATGCATTTTGTTCTTCCCAGGACAGTACCCTCCAATGCCTGGTATTGCCCACTATGAATTGACATCACCTCTGGAAATGACCTAACTCACTAAAAGGTCAGGGAGGTATCTGCTTTAAAATCCAATCAGTCTTCAAAGTCCAAATCCTCACTGATACCTCAGATGGCAGACAGGAAAGTCAGTGTACTAAAACAAAGTAAGAAAGACATCATCACTTACCCAACTGCACAAGAACAAGCTACTCCAGTCAACAGAAGCCAAAACCACCAGCTTCCAGAGAAGGAACTTAAAAGGACAAAGGAAAGAATGTTATGGTGAGATCTGGTCACCTTCTGAGGATCCTCAATTCAGCTCATTTAACTTGAAAAAAACTTGCTGGAATCCACTATTCCTTATTCTACTCAGAGGTATCTCATTCTGAACCTCCTGTGCCATCAACTGCCAGCCCTGACCTACAGGGTGTTGTGAAACGTACTTCTCTGCATCCCGAAAAGCAAAACTGAATGCTACCTGCCTTTTAATACTACAGATAAAAGAAATGTATTAAATCACTTGCTGGGCTCAGTGTAAAGATAATTTTACTTTTCTAAAGATTACTTCATCCTCTGCAAGGATCAGAGCACATGTGAAGTCACAAGAAAAGACACAAAGATCTCTAAAGTCAGTGCCTGTACACAGTAACAAAGGAGCGTTAAGTGACCTGTTATCACCTTCCTGTGCACAGATGGAAACCTTCCAATAAGAAATCTGGGTGGGCAAAAGGAGGTACTTTATTTTTATAAAGTAAAAAAGACAACCTTGCTACCAGTTAAAACAGTCTTTAACACTGCCCAGAAGAGAAAACTTCTGGGGAAGCCATATGAGAGGTCAAAGCACTGGATTTTACAGATGAAGTGAGTTGCAGAACGGTGACTTACAGAAAAGAACCACACAGTCTGTGACAAAAAAGAGTCACCACAAGAATATCCAAGGGGATGGGAGACAATCCAGCTTTACCTGTGCCTTTGCAAATTGTAGAACTTCAGGTAGGACAAAACTGCAAGTAGGATAAAAAAAATCAATACTGATTCCAGGAGCATGAACCTTGACTGAGTGATCAAAGAGTTCTCTGTGGGAAAAGAGAGACGGACACAAAATTAGAGAAACTTATCTATAAGCAAGTGCTACCTCAGACAACCACATCATTATTCAAGAGAAGGACCTGCCCCTTTTAGGACAGCCAATTCATTTGCAATCTTACTGGCTGTAATAGGGAGGTGTCAGGTTTAAAGGGACAAAAACCTTCCAGCAGGAGCAAAGTACATGGCCATAACTGTCTCCAAGGACAAAGAGGTGGGAAAGTAGTAAAGTCTGTCAGGAGGCAGATAAAGGTGCTGTGCTTGCCTACAAAGGCAAAGAAAATCAATGCTGGGAAATCCAGACAGGTGCTTCTCAAGGCAAGGAGAGTCAAGGCAGTGACCTCAGCAGGCAATGAGCATGATGACAACCCTTCAAGAAAGGAAGCTGTGTTGTGCAGGATTCCCTGAGCCAGAATCAGAGAAACTGGTAGCTAGGAGAGGTTTCTCGTATCAGGCTGCTGAAGGGGTGCTGAGAGGCTCTTTTCCCTTCAGGCAGCTGCCAGTAGACCCTCAGAGAAAAGAAAAATTCAAATCATGGTGCTAAGCACACAGACTGGTTTGCTGCAGTTTGGAAATGAAGAAATGTGATGAGCTCTGTCTGTAAGCAGGCTTGTCCTGCTGTTAAAAACCAGTATATTGTAACCCATCCTGTAAACCTCTGAGGAAGGGAGTACAGGTTTCCCTGGATGCAAGAAATGTGGTTTTCTGGGAGGCTGCCCACTTTGTTTAATAATGAAATGAACTTGTATGAAGCTTCAGCCTAGCATGGCAGCCTGCTGCAGAGCTGTAAGGATGGAGGGGACCAGAGAGGCACAGCAGAGACTGACAGATACAGGCCAGGGCTGAAAGTGGGCTCTGACACGTTGTTAGCATTCTGTGGGGAGATGTTCCTCCAGCCTTTTAGGCGCCCTAAAAATTCACAAGGGCAAAAGGGACCCTTCTCCCCGTGTATGAAGAATGGGGTCCAGGGAAATACCTAAGAGAATCAGAAGAGCAGCTCCAAGTGCAGCACAGTGGGAGAACTGCAGTTCGACCAAAATCTGGTAGGCTAAAGGCACGCAGAGAGCACCAGCCAGTGCTGGCAGGAGTCGCAAGGACCAAACAGGAACATTCATGCTATATTCTGAAACAGGAGACAACAGTGACACACAGATTGGGAAACCATTAATTGCAGAGAAGGCAGATCAATGCACAACTCCTTATGACTACAAGTTGTTGAATGTAACTCCTACTCTTACTAATTTATTGTACATCTTGTACTACTTAAGCTGTCTTAAATTATTTAAAAATCTGTGCTATGGAATCATAAATGCCTTAAACTTCTGCCAGAGACCTGCAGAAGACTTGTTTAAGAGCAGAGGTGAAGGTGTCAGATAAAGCGTTATTTCCTTGTCAGGCAAAAGGAATCTGTCAGCTGCTGAAATATTGTTTATTTTCTCAAAAGAATGAGACAGTTCAAATCAGCTCTTACCAGCTCCAATCCTGTTCCATAAGAAGTTTCCATCAAATCCTCCTAAATAACCTACAACATAAGCAACAATTCAGAATTTCCAATCTCAAAACAAGTATAAAAATTGATGCTAAACAGGTCCTGGAACCATTTCCCAAACACACAACATTTCCACATATGAAAACCCTCTTTCCCAAAAGGGTCCTCATTCATACTGTTTTGCCTGCAGTAGTGCTTGATAATGTGCAAAGGCGTGAAGAATATAAATTGGGAACAACAGATTCTCAGTGACAAAGTTACATGTACATTTAATCTCTCCTGCCCATACAGATGCTTTCACATTGTGTGTATCTCAGCTACAGAAAGGCCCAAAAGTCTGTTTGTTGCCTGCTATTTCTAGTATATTATACTAGTATATATTATTTAGTATATATATTTCTAGTTGCCTACTATTTCTAGTACTATTTCTAGTCACTAGTTCTCATCTTACCTTTCTCTTTATCCAAAGGACTGGATGACAATGAGGTAATGGATACACAGCTCCATCACCTCCCCAATACTCACACAATAGCCCCCTAATAAAACTAAATAAGGGAAATCCTGATTCTCTCTGCATCAAAATCTCTCATCTGCCTTGTGCTTTTTTTCCCCAGAGACAGGATCTGACAACTCATTTGTAACCAGCACTTCTCTCTTCCACAGCAAACAGGCAAGAGACACTTCCCAATTTCAGGAGAAGCCAGCCCTACCTCCCAAAGCTAGCAGCATGCTCCCAAAAGGTGGGCCGCTGTCATCCACAAAGAAGATTCTCTTCATGTAGAGTGAAACAAATTGGCCATAATAAACTTCATCGAACCTGAAACACAAGAGGCAGAAATATGGCAAAACTAACTGGAAATATCCTGCAGGCTACAGGGACACTAGGGAAGGAAACAGTTTTGTTGGCAAAAGGCTAAGAATACAATGAAGCACAGTGGCTCTGTCTCCTTCCTCTCGGGAGTTTCTATTAGGGAAACACTCATCACCATATTTACAGAGGCTGACACCAGGCAAACTCTGCTCTCCCGCTCCTACATTCTTACCCACAATGTTTAAAACCCCAAAGTCTGTATCATTCAAGCAGAAAACAAATGATCCTACTCACACTACAGCCCGTGGATAGGAAAGCCCCCAAAGACGGCTTATTAATCCCAACACAGTCAAGGCCACAAGGTTCATATTTATCTCCACCGTAACCACAACCGGGTTCTTCAGAAATCCCAACATCCTGCCAAAGGTCTGTCCAAACCTCCAAGAGCAAACAGAGAAGAGCAGCAGTCACCTTTAGCTCAAAGCTAGCTGAAGATCATTTGACAGAAAGCACACACCACTACTTTCTGCTGCTAGCAGCTCACAGGAACTGATCTTCCAAAGTTCTCTCGCTTTCCACATGTATGTGTTTCCTGCTGCATCTACAGTAGTAACTCTGAAAATGAAATTACTGAACACACTTAACCTATCATCTGCCCTGCTTCTACATGTGTATGGTTCTCTCTCTATCACCTGCAGAAACACAAGAGCTTAATTCAAGCCTATACTTTGCGTTAAGCAAACCTCCCAGCCCAAACTCTGATGCTAGTGACAGACAAACCACACGCTCAGGCACCAGGATGCTCAGGTATCTTTAAAAAAAATAGAGTTACTTCCTTGCAAAGTAAGCATGTTTCTTGGGAGGGGTAGGGGGCAGAACCCACAAACATCCTCTGTCTTAAACAGCTGGCTTTTGGAGTAGGGGTGCAGGTGCTGCAGGGCTCTAGCACAGCCTAGGGGGAAGCACTGCAGAAAGCAGGACTGAACTCTACTGCAGGCAGAGCCACTAAAACAGGTCAGAAAACAGTAGGGAATCAGTGTTGTATCTCCTCACCTCAATACAACTGAAAGTTACCAGAATAAATCCATCCACATGGCTTTGATCAGGAGAGAACAAAGCAAGATGCGAGCACACCATCATCAAGCGCAGTGCCACCGTCCTTGCTTCTCTGCCTACAAAACACCAGCGCTGTGTGGAACAGACTTTTTAAGAAGCCCCTTGCAAAGCTGTGCGCTCCATCAGCACTGGGGACACCACACCACTGCCTCACCTGCAGGAACCAGGACAGGGGCAGGGTGTCACCCTACCATCGCCTCACAGGCCCTGGGACCCCAAAGAACAGCCTGATGTTCTCCCTGGAAGTGTTCTCGGCCAGGCTGGATGAGGCTTTGAGCAACCTGGTCTAGTGGAAGGTGTCCCTGCTGCTGGCAGGGGGGTTGGAACTGGATGATCTTTAAGGTCCCTTCCAATCCAAACCATTCTATGATTTTATGGAGGGGACTCTGCTTCTCCCTGCAACACAGGCAGGCTCTGAACCCTGGGGTGGGAGTGCAGCACTGCCTCCCCCACCAGACCTCATTCCCCTCCATGGAAACAACCATTAAGCCCTGTACCAGGCTTCGCATCCCCTTCTGTGACCCCCTGAGGGGGCCGCAGGGCCACTAACCACCCTCCCAGGCCTTGTGGCCCCTTCTGAGCTTTATGAGGGGGCAGGAGAACCGCTGACCCCACTCAGCCCTCACATAGGGCCAGCAGGACGCACCAGCCA
>NW_010330712.1:0-8177 GCF_000700745.2 Antrostomus carolinensis
TCCAAACCTAACCATTCTATGATTCTATGATAAATGGAGTACTTTTAAATAGAGATTTTCCTTCCTAACATATTTAATTTATAAAAACTGAGGAATGCAGACAGCTCTGGAGTGAAACGCAAACACTGCACTACTTTCACTGCATAGTGATCCAAGAGAACAAGCGAATACTGTGTCTAGGTACAGGAGACTGATGGCTATAATCATCATGCTGTGTTTAGCAAAGATTCTGCAGCCAATACTGGATGTCTTCAGGAGTTAAAATCTCAGTTTTATGTCTTGGAAGACGCTCACCATCCATGAACATCCTCAGAGGATGCTAATCCGCCATGGACATCCAGATGTTCATGTTTGAAGTGAGCAGTACGGAGCAGCCTGGCACAGGGAAAGGTACTTTTATAATCTAAAAGCAACATACACCCAAACCAGACTGTCACCCTCAGTAGAAATGTAACACTACAATACCACAGACTTTCAATTTTTACCTAAATATATCCTAAATAAAACCAGGAGGCATATCAAAGTTGTTGGATTCTCTCCACCTCTCTTCTTTTAATGCCTATGAGAATATGTAAGCAATCAAGTTATTGTTATTAGAGGAAATTCCAAAACATCAGCTATTGTCTGATAATTGCTCATCTGAATGCTCTTCCTTGCAGGACATGTGAGGTCATTTTCCCCTCTTTCACTCACAGATAAGCAGTCTCAGTCCCCTTGATCTGGAGAGGCACACACAGACTATTGCCATGTAGCCCCAATCTGTAACTCCCACGTTATCTGACCCCTAGGAATCTGCACCTGTGACCATGCCAGGTCCAGAAAGTAATTTTGCACTTACGATTTCAGTTTCTTAATCTGTCCCAGCCCTTTCTTCCATCTGCTGCTTTGCATCTTGCATAAAATAATGTAATCTTTTGTTAAAATGTTTTTATTTTATGAGCCATGCACTATGTAAGAAGTTTCATTGTGCAACCTCAAGTGTAAGTTCCAGGTTTATGCCAAAGGATTCAAAGATTTTTGGGTGGCAAAAGACAGATGGACAGACCAACATTTGAAACATAGTGTTCTTTAAGAGACCTGGGTAAAAAATATTCATAGCAACAGCCTGATCCTTCAAACAAATATTCAGGTCAATAACTTTTCTTGGGCATATTCTCTTATCACCTCAGTAAGTTTGTGTAAAATTATTCACATGCATAAACACTTACAGGATCTTTCCAGGGGTCATTTCACATCACTCAGTATTTTAAGCTCATCTTTTTCTTTGGTGATATATATTATTCACACGTCAAGAAGCTAAATGAAAAGCACAGTGATATTGTACTAGTTTTAAAATCCTTTGGCTCAAACCATAGGACAATTTCCTTCCCAGGAGGATGTGTCATTTAAAAAAAGTTCTGGCATAGCCTTTCACCCTCCACCTACCCAAAAAATGTAAAAAAAAATCATATTTTGCTCATTTCCTTCTGGGACTGAGAAGTAATGTCAGTAAAAGTACATAGCAGATTCGTGGCCATTAATTTACTGGCAATACCAGTAGCCTGACCAATGAAGTAGGAAGGAAGTATAGTTCATTTCAATGGCCATCGCTATTGTAAGAAATGTTTCACATGAAATATTCCTAATGGCCATGAAAATGCATCCTCATGCTACTAAAAATGGACTAGGAAATTATTACATACAGAAACATAAACAGAAAATTCCCAAAATAGCATAAAAGAATGAAGAAAACAATTAAGTTAAGGAAATTCCAAATGAAGGTGGTAACTACATCAGGCAGTGGCATAACAAATATAGCACACATAAATAAACTGAGACATAATAAAAGGTAGATTTACTAAAGTGCATTCTGCACAACTCATATCCTGCTGCATTACTTCCTGTCATTAATTACCCCATCTACATCCAAATAATATCAATCAGCCAATTGGAAGCACAAGTTAATGAGCAAAATTTCATACTCTGGGGTCAAGTTCCTTTTCCTTCATTTGTCTTCATTAGCAGCACCTCTCAAGGCTTTCCCAAAATAGAAGGCAATGAATTAGTCAAAGAGATTTTAAAAGTCGCACTCAAGAATGCTCAGAAATAAAATAGCAGGATTAGACTCAGAGCTCTTAGGATGAAATGGGGGTTGTTATTGTTATTAAATAAGATTACCAAAACTATGTGTCTTGCCTTCCTAATTATTTTCCTCATCTGTACTCTTGACTAGGTGTCACATTTGCCTGGCACCTTGGCACTGGAGGATGTACAAATGCTTTACAAATTACTAGCTGGTCTGTAAACTGTAAACGGCAATGACTTTCCTTCTCTGGTTACTCCTGCTCAGTACATTGCAGTCAGTGAGTTTCCTTCGCAACCCTCTATTTATCCTGTCTTCTTGCTCCAGTTAAACTGGGCTTATCTATTTTCTTCCCAAGGACAGAGCAGGAAAATCAGCCACCACTGGTATCCCATAGCATCTGCACAGAAATTAGGAGACCAATGCAGCCATGGGACAGCCCCACAGAGGTCCTGCTTCTTCACACTCCTTCCTGGGGACTTCCAGTCTCCTCCAGCTCTGTTGCCCTTGCAGAAGTCATTCACACCAAGACTCCTCTGCAGAGTCCAAAGCCCTTAAAAAAATAGTTATGGGCAGGCGCTGGAGCACCAAACAGGAAAGTAGGGTGTTCCTGCATTCGCTCTCCCAGGAAATCTCCTCAGCTTATGCCATTTCTGCTTATGAGCTGCCAGGGAAAAGGAGAAGGCAGTGTCTCAGGGAGCCCTTCTTTATCAGTAGCCAGAGTCAGCTTGAACCTTCTGCCCTTGGCTCACAGTTGGGAAGATATAACATAGCCTTGTAATCCTAGGAAATATTTTGGTCACCACAGATATGCACCAACATGGGGATGACAGTGCAGCAGTTCTTTAACAACTCCGCAGTTCACACACACGTGGTGAGGTCAGAAGTATCAGCATCACTGGGAGGCAGCACAAGGTGGAAGTGTTTGGAGATTTGGACAGACTCCTCCTATGATCATGTATAGAGAGATCTCTGACTTCTCTCTCATGAGAAAAGATGTTTCTTCTGCACTGATCCTATCCTACTTAGCACTAGCACAGAGCTGGTTTATAAAAGTGCAAGGTGATAAATGGCAAAAAGCTGCTCTTCCCTTGGAGCAAAGCAGTATTTTACTTGAGGGGTATAAAACAGACTTCCAAGGATCAAATGGTGTCACATAAACACAATCAAACCCACCCTTTACTGTAGTGTTGCCTGCACATGAAGGAACAGGAAAGGAAAAAATATTTGAGCAATTGGAGTTAGTTGCAATTAACTGGCGAGGAGGTTCATCATGTCAGTGAAATTCAGACGGTGAAGTTTGAGATCTCCAGCCCTGTGAAGGTGGGGGGCACTTGCAGGGATCAGATCAAGGTGGTGATGTACGATTCTCCTGCTCCAGTCCTCTCTTGGGATGCTTTACTGGATGACCTTGGCCAAGGGCCTCCTGTGTCCTCTGCCTGCTCTCTCAGAAAGGCAGGAACATTAAAAAAAAAATGACAATAATCTGTGATTTTCTTATTGTAGCTCTTTCAACACTGACCTCTAACAAAGTGTTCAGGACCAGGTGGGGACTGAGCCTTCTGTTTCCAGAGATGTTGGTTGAACTCAGAAGCGAAGCTGATCTTCGTGAGGACCTAACTGACCATACCAGCAGAGCCACTCATTGCAGCACCTTTTAGTAGCCCAAATGCAACCCTCTGGAGAGCCTTTAAATCACCCATGTTAAAAACTGCAGTATCTTAATGAAAAAGAGCCTTTTCAAAACAATTGCAGTTTCTTTTTGGCTTTATTCTTAAATCAGAATTTAATTGATAACAGTTCCTACCAGGGACTAGTTTCCTTCTCAACTATTTGGCTTTGTTTTCTCCTTGTCTCCAAACAAAACCTCTCAGCTCTCTGAGTCACTTCGGCTTTCAGGTCTGGGTCAGGTCCATGAAGCGATGGCAAAGTAAAGCCATGGCAGATCAGTCCTGCACACGGCAGGCCCCATCACTGATCCCTCTCAGCACATCACTGAAATTAAGCCAAGTCCTGCCTTAACAGCAGCTGCTGACAGCGAGAGCAGGCGATACCAAGGTGGTGCAGGTACTGCACAGTTAAACTAACTCCACATAACAAGGTTCTCCAAGGGCAGACACCATGGATCAGTGCAGAGGAAGTATTGAGGGAAGTCAGTGGCAGGACACGGTGCTCCCACAGCACGGAGGCCTAGAGGGAGGCAATCCCCCTTCAAGGAACAGGAATGACTGAAAAGGTCACAGTGCACAGTCCTACATGGACACTTCCCTGCCCAACCCAGCTGGGCAGAGAGAAGAAAGGTTTGGTCTGGTCTTTTTTAGTTTATAAGAAGCCTTTGCTGATGGGGCTGAGTGGATATTTAATAGATGAAATAGGAAAATTAATTTACTTAATTTTATCATCAATTTCCTTGAAAAACCTCAAGGGAATTGCAATGCCACACTCTGGATAGAAAATTATTTCTACAAGAAAACAGATGCTGAGTGGCAAAACTGGGCCTGGAAGATTAGTCTGGATCCTCATAAAGCAGGCTGAGAAGTCTTTTGAAGAAATCTTCCAAACGTAATTTGAACAATTAGTTCATCTCTGGTATTTCTAGATCCCTAGACAGTCCTTGTGAAATAAAAAAAAAAAAAAAAGCCAGCCAATGTTCTGGCCCTACAAAGCCATATTAGTGACACTGTGACAACCACTAATGAGCCAGCTATTATTGCTATTGATTTTCTGGGGAAAATTGACAGGACTGTGTAGCCAAGCCTGATAAAAGGGATACAAGATTGATTTTTATATCAACTGTCCATGTACTTTGGTCAGTCATTTATACCGGCAGATTGATGGTAAGTAGAATAGTGATGGATTTGGAGGTCTGTCTATCAGCAGTTTATAAATTCCAATTAAAGACTTCTGTTACAAACTCTCAGTATGCAATAGCAACTGCATACTAAATTGCAAACTTCATTTTGTGGGGCTAATCTGCCTTTCTTGCTACTGTTTTTCCAGTTCTGGGGAGAAGGTGCCAATGCTGATGACAAAAGACAAATCTCAAGGTTTGCTAAAGCTTATATGCCTCCTACTCAAATGGAAACCTTCTTCAGTGGAGAAGGTGGTTAGGTCAAGAAAACTGACTGTTATCTACTCAACCAGTCTCCACTATGAAGACTTTAAACATCTGGTGATGTTGATCAAGGGTTATATGATAAGCCCTAGAACTGTGCAGCCTTATTGTATCTATAGAAGTGAAGTAGTGCTGCGCTTGAGCATGTGACAGATGAGCCATTAGACATTATGCCTGTCTGTGATCCCTCAAAGAGCTGACAAAGGCTGAGGTGAGACAATCATGGTATTGCCTTGAGCAGGACATGCAAAGCAGGAAATGGCTATGTGTGGAATTAAAAGACATACATCATGAACTGCACACAATGTTGTATAAACTTATCGAATAATCTTAATTATTCACTATATTTCAATATTCAATATTATTGTGGGCCTTGGTATGTCAAATAGTGTGAAATAATCTGGCAGTAGTTTAAAGCAAGAGAGGTAGAAGAACGTGACTGAGTGTTACCACAAGCCTCAGCCTGACTTCAGTCATGATAATTTAGGTTAATAGGAAATAAAGTAACAGGGAAGCATTAAAGGCAAAGAGTGTCAGATGTGAGCAATAGGCTGTGACGTCCTGTCCGCTGGATTAACAGAAAGAAGTTGGACTGCAAACAGCAAGGAAGTATATCTGCCAGCCTTAAAAAGACAGATAATTTCATATTAGAGATGAGCTATTAAAGGAAGAATGGAACCCATATCTGAGCTCATGTTCAGAGAAAGATTCCTATCTGCAGATGACTTGGGAGCTTCCTAAGAGCTGAGGTAAATTTAGGTAAGATTTTTCCCCTGCCAGAGAACTGGGCCCCTTATCAGTTAGTGATCTTTAAGGCAGGGCTCAGAGCTTTCAGCTATAATTCCCACTCCTGTACCTGTGATCAGACATTGAGTACTGAAGCCTTATAGAAACTCTTTTGACTTAGCAGTATCACACTGTCCTTTTTCTACTCTTTTTATCATGTGTTCAAAAATAAAAGTAAAACTCTTCCATCCACAACAGTGAGTGCATCATTTCTGTGAGTGCATTCCTTGGACTTTCTTCCTTTCAGCTGAGGTTTATAGATCAACAGCTGCTAATGACAGGATCCCACTAAGCACATGCTTAGTATATGGATAATACAATTAAGGCATTAGAAAAAATGCATCGTGGGAATAGGAAAACTAATAAAAGAATGTATGCTGCAATGCATAGGGAACCAAATTGGAACTGAATTGTATAAGGATGATTGGACTAGATGACCTTTAAAGGCCTCTTCCAACCCAAACCATTCTATGACCACCGACTGCAACCCATGGCTGACCAGCTTTCTGTTCAGACTAGGTAATCTGCGTAACAAATCTTGTGTTAGGCTGAAGTGAGGAAGACAGAGGGAGTTTGGTCTTAGAAAGAGGTGGCTTTAGAGCAGGATCCAGTGCAGCTCCCTGTGCCCATGTGTAAGCAGTGCTAATGGTGACCGGTGTTTGCTGTCACCAGCAGCTGATGGGGGAGTCAGCCCTGGAGAGGGCATTCGACACCTAGGATGGTGAAAGGATGTTCCTTTACCTCCTCAGCTGCTACCTGTCAGCCAGGCATGTGTTTCTGTTGACCCTGTGAAGACAAACTAAACCACACGGAAGCTGGAGCTCTGGGAAGAGACATGTCATGAAATGTGTGGGATGGAGAGTTTGTCCCCTGCAAACCTACAACCAGGCCAAGGAGACATCGGTCTGGAACTGCCCTACTGGTGCAACAAAGGCAGATCTCATTATGAAACACGGCCATCAGGTCAGCATCCTTAGAGAGGACCACTTGATGCCATGCAAACCTCTGGTGGGTGCAGGAGTGCAGGGGCATTGCTCCAGTGTGCTTGGGAAACACTACAGAAATCAGCACTACAGAAATACAGCATTTCCAGCAGCTCAGTGCAGCTTGCATGGTGCAGCTTGGGCCTAGGTGGCTTGATCCCATTTTTATTGTGCTCCATTTGAGCACAGAAACTAATTGGTCTCTTGGTGGAATTTACGAGCTCAGATGAAGCCTGATGTCTGTGTTGGGAGGATGAGGAGCAGGAGTTCGCCATGAAACGCTGCTGTAGCACCCATCTAAAGGTGCGTGCGCTGCATTAAGCTGCTTCCCCTCTAACTGCTGTGACCCGTCTGCAGTTGCCTGGTGTGGCACGGCCACAGCTCATCAGCTGCTGCATCTGTGCTGGCTGCCTTGCTGAGACGTCTGCAGCTGTGTATCCTGTCTCTCTGCAGCAGTGCCCACAGGTTCATTGCATGTTGAACAAACTCAGACAGCCATGGTCCTTGTAGCTGCGTTCCTTGTTGTTGCAGGGAAAAGCTTTAGCATGCGAATTGGCTGAATGCAAGACAAACGTAAATGAACACAGGCACAGTACATAGAAAATCTTATGATTTAAAGTTAATCTGTTCCCTGGGGCTGAGGGTCAGTGGTATAAATACAGCTACATGAAGTTTACCTGTCCTGATTCTGGTCTATGCATCATCTGCTCACTTTTCACTTCATGACCTAAAAATACAAGCAGGAGATTTTCCCCGGCCATTAACACTGGCCACCGCTCTGACCAGCTGCATGTTGCCATGCTCATGGTGCCACTGCCTTCTCCGCAGTCGCTGCTCACAGCAATGACCTCCTGTGATTTTCACCCATCCTTTTTTTTTCTTTCTTTCCCAACCTCCCCTCTCTTACTCATCCTTCTCAACAGCTCTGTCATGCTGGCATTAGCTGTTTTACCATCTTGCTTGATTAGAAACCAGTTTGGTTAGCTTACATGAAAGGCATTATACAAAGTAGAACCATGACAGATAGGTCTTCTTTCCTTCTCCTGGTGTCTGCCTACACACCACCCCAAGCACCCAGCTTCCAGGCCCAACGTGCAGCTGGGTGTCCTGTCAGCTGCTGACAGTCACATTTCCTTCGCTTGAAGTGGGGCTAGTTTCTGGCAATATTGGAGCTGATTAAAACTCTTCACAAGATCATCTGACTAATCGAGACAACAGAAATATTGATCAG
>NW_010330712.1:8197-48120 GCF_000700745.2 Antrostomus carolinensis
ACATCATGAATATTCAAGAGGCCCTAAAGTAAAATTTCTTTAATAAATGACATCCCCTCTTTCACAACGTCTGGAAGTGCCTCATTCATGACTACTTGAGCTAGCAGCTTCCCCTCCAGCCTCTTTGCACAGCAGAGTCTGTTCTACTATTGTGCTCAGGAAATATGCTGAAAATACTCAAAAAGAGTGACAGAGAGTTGTCATGCATTGATTACCCGTCCCAAGAGAAAGTGAGAACAGCCATTCATTGGAACAATGTTCCCAAGGGTATGGTAGGGTCCCTGTCAATGGAGGTTTTCAAAATCAGAGAATCCATAGTGATAGAACAAGGGGTGATAGTTTTAAACTGAAAGAAGGTAGATTTAGATTAGATGTTAGGAAGAAGTTCTTTACTGTGAGGGTGGTGAGACAGTGGAACAGGTTGCCCAGAGAAGCTGTGGGTGCCCCCTCCCTGGAGTTTAAGACCAGGTTGGATGAGGCTTTGAGCAGACTGGTCTAGGGGAAGGTGTCCCTGCTCAAGGCAGGAGGGTTGGAACTGGATGATCTTTAAGGTCCCTTCCAACTCCAACCATTGTATGATTCTATGAATCCCAGGGTGCTAGATAATAGGCTCCCTTTCCCACAAAAGGTTCAACCACATGACCTTTCAAGGTCCCTTCGAATCTGAGCTGTTCTATGATTCTGTAATAAAAGTGAATGAGAGTTCCTGAAAATGCAAAGCAGGTTTTCACACTCCACAGGTCTCTGTTTCTGTGCTGGCTTTGACCAACTGTACCTTTGAACCTACTGCAGCCAGGTAAAGTGGGCAAGGGCAACCTCAGAGCCACCTCGGCCACAGCATCTCTCATTCCCAAGCAGCAGCAGCAGCATCAGGACTTTGCAAGAGCTGAGAGTTTTGTAGAGCACCAGCACTCCAGCCCCATGCAGAGAAGCTCCAGCAGCAGAGACGGGGGTAGTATCTCCAAGGCTGAAGTCCTCTGAGATTACGTGCAGGTAGTTTGGCTATTTCTGTATACAGAGAAATGTAATTGGTTCATTATAGCAGCATTTGCATACATTAGCATCACCGCTGACACAGAGTGGAGTTACTATTATGTAACTGTCCCCATTTGGAAGGGGCCATCACTCAGCCACCTACGGTGCTGGCAGGAGGCATTTTGTTGGCAGAGAGACTACTGCACCCCGCTCTCTATGCCATTTGCTTGACAAACACTATTGTATCAGCCAGGAGACTTAGCTCTCTGGCACCGTGATGACACATATCTGGTCTGTCATTAAAAGGGAAATCTCGCTAAATTTAGATGTGTGTAAATTAAAAGGTATGGTTTCAGCAAATTCTTAATGTAAATTCTAAGCAAAAAGAATATAAACATTTCATTAGACTTTTTGTCCTGTTTTATAAATCATAACGGAAGCTGTGAGCCCTTTCATATATGACTTTAACCAGAAGCACATGCTGAAGCAAAAATCTCTTACATCATCAGTTATTCACAACTTTTTGTAATGTATAGAAAATTGTAAGCTCTGTAGCACAATCAGTAAGTAGTTGGTGTATTCTGAATTAGAAGACTTTAATAAAACCATAGAATCCTTTAGTTTGGAAAAGACCTTTAAGATCATTGAGTCCAACCATAAACCTAGTACTGCCAACCCACCACTAAACTATGTCCCTAAGCACCACATATACACGACTTTAAATACCTCTAGGGATGGTGACTCGACCACTTCCCTGGGCAGCCTGTGCCAATGTTTGACAACCCTTTCAGTAAATAATTTTTTCCTAATATCCAATCTAAACCTCCACTGGAGAAACTTGAGTCTGTTTCCTCTTGTCCTGTTGCTTTGTCCTGGCTTTCAGCTGGAACAGAGCTGGGTTTCTTTTTAGTAGCTGGAACAGTGCTGCATTTTGCTCTCAGCCTGGGATTTGTTATGAGAGAGACACTGATAACACACCAGTGTTTGCATTTTTGTTGCTGGAAGTGAAGGACTTTGTGTTCTGTTAGTCCACAAGCGCAAGATCTAAGGGGGCGAGGAATATTTAAATAAATAAGCTAAACTGACATTTAGATATGCCAATGGAGTATTCCATATCATATCATGTCATGTCCAGTATATTAGTGAGGGTCTCTCCCTCTTTTGCCCCTCTCTGGCTTTCACTCGGGCTCTCGCTCTTCTGGAATTGCAGTTTCGGTTCGGGATTGTTGCTCCTCCGGGATCGTTATCTGGGAATGGGCCGGGCTTGGTCAGTGGGTGGTGAGCGGTTGCTCTGTGCATCACTCATTTCCATATTTTATTACTATTATTAGTATAACTATTCTTTTAATATCATTATTCTTTTAAGTTTTCTTTTAATGATGTCAGTTATTAAATTGTTCTTATCTGAATTTATAAGTCTCCTTCAGAATCTCCAGTTCTCTTCCCTACCCCCTGGGGGGAGGAGTGAGTGAGCAGCTGTGTTTGGCTGCTAGCCAAGTGTGAGCCAAGTGAAAAACCACCACACACTTATTACTTGGCAAAAGAGACTGACACGCACTTCACTACACCCTCCTTTCAGGTAGCTGTAGCGAGCAAGAAGGTCTCCCCTCAGCCTCCTTTTCTCCAGACTAAACATCCACAGTTCCCTCAGCTGCTCCTCATAGGACTTGTGCTCCAGACCCTTCACCAGCTTCATTGCCCTTCTTTGTACATGCTCCAGCACCTCAATGTCTTTCTTGGAGTGATGAGCTTGATGGGATTGGAGTAAATACTCTGATATGTAAAAGATTTTAATATTTTTTTTCTGCTTTTCTTTCACTGGAAAACAAACATATAGGATGACACTGTTAGGAACCTGATGTTAATCTCAGACCCTGACAATGACATCAGCACCTCTGTGTGCCCTTATGAAGTCAATTCTGTTGCTGGAAGAAGAAACAGAAACTTTCTGAAACAGAAATTGTAATTACTTTTTAATACAGAATTTGCCTGGAATGTTTTACAAACAGGACAGATATTAAATTTAAAATTATTATTATATTTGCAAGTAATAGTACATATTTGGTATGCGAAACTTCTCATGAAAAAAAAAAGTTATCAGCCTGGGACGTGCACTCTTTTATCACACAAGTGTCCTAACAAACAGGACTGAAGATCACAGATAAGAAGAACCTGAGCCATTAATGCCTGTGCAGATAATACAGCTAATTAAAATAGCAGAGCAGCTCTTCAACCTGCAGAAGCCAGGGCTTTGCAGAGACACATCTTCCTGCTGCACCAGAGGACTTTGCTGATTATTAGAGTCCTGCGGTCCTAGAAGGACTAATCCATGACAGCCACATAAACTGGGTGCTGATGGGTCCTTCCAAGAAGCTGGGGATAAGTACATTTATGACAATCTCGGTGGTAAGTGCAAAGCAGCCCCTATTCTCAGCCTCATTAGGGATAAAACTTGTGATGGGGAAATAATGGGAAAGGTGGCAGGATACTGTCAAATACCCATCAAGGCAAAAGTCAAATGTCATTTCCTGGACAATGCTGCTGTATTAAAAAGGCACTGTAACAGAGTGCATTATGCAAAGGAGCTGCAAGATGGACAGTTTGGCAGCAATTCAGTTACTTTGGATAGGCAGATCACTGCCAGTTTTTCTGGAGGACAAGTATTTTGCTAATTGATAGGAAATGCCAGTGAAGGAACCTATGAACCATAGACCAAACTCAAAACTTTGTTTGATTGAAGAGATCTACTAGTTACACTGAAATACAAGATGACACTATATTTTTTGCTGAGAAGTTTGGAGCAGGTCTGTTTTTTTCTTTCTGGAGATATATGAGGATTAGAGATAGAAGACACAGTGATGCTCTCACATTCCCATTTAGGACTCCTTTTCTGACAAGACCAGTTTGGTACAGCCCTAGTTTTTTCCCAACAGTGGATTGCATCTCTGTAACACATAACGCTCTCTGGAGACTTCCTCATCACCACAGAATAGGTGCTACAACACAACCAAGTTTGGAAAGAATGTGAGAAACCATATTAAAACCTAAGAGGAATCACTTCAGAGGGCAAAATGCAGCTACAAAAATGATTTCAAACATGATGCTCTTCAAAATGTGTTCTGGGCTCTGTCATGCCCACAAACTGAGAGAACCATGCTTTTGCAGAGTGAGAATATCTCCTGCCAGACATTTGGTGTCTGCTGCAAAGCTCTCGCAAACACAGAGCCAGACCATCCATCAGGGGAAACACTGAGCTCCATCTATTTGCAAGGAAAAAAAAAATCTGTGTCAGGCATCATTAGAAAGATACAGGGGGGGTTTATTAGTCACAAATTGTTAAAAATAAATAGCTTTTAAAAACAAAGCCATGATTTGGAGACCATAGAGCTCGCACTTTAGAAAAAAACTGTTCTGCCCTTTGCTCTCCTTGAAGGAAGGCGGACGGCAGCTCCCTGTCACACAGTGTCCCCACAGCCCCCTCTCCGGAGAACATGGCGCTGCAGAGATAAAGAAGCTGTTAGAGCAGCCATCGCTTCCTTCCCAGATAAGGATGACTAATAACTCACTCAGCAGGACTCTCTTATTTGGAAGTGCCATTCTTAAAGGCTTACAATTAGTCAAGTCTGACTGAGGAAAATCACGTTTCCCAGGGAGTGGTAACCAGCTGAGAAAGCTGGTGGCCCAAGATGAATTAATTAATCCCCATCAGCCAGTCCCCAGAGCAGTAGATTGGTGGAGGTCACTGGGGCTCTGCATGAAAGCCCACTTCTACTGAAGCGTGAACCACCGTGCACTGGTACCCCAGGTGTTTTTAGAGGACAGGTCCCCATCCATTACCAGGATATTAAATCCTGGCATGACTAAGCCGCCTGCAAGAGAGGCCACCGAGCTGGCTGAGCCCTAATGTGAGATTGTTTCTATAGGTGCCTCAGTCACATTTTCACTAAAAGCTAAACCTGCTGTTCACAGGGCCTGGCCAGGGGAATGCTGGCCATCAGCAGCCAGAGCCACCAAGAGCCAGAGCTCTTGGCAGAAGGGAGGGCAAAAGCTTCTTCACCCCAGGGCCCGCTGCCTGCTGCCAGCAGCATCTCAGCTGCTGTCACCGATGTTTCCCCAAATGTGTGTCCCATACAGCAATATAGCTGCACTTTTTAACCCCTCAGTGCCTTCAGCTGCTGTTCCTCACTGCTGCTGCTATTGCACATAACAGAGGAGGTTTGAGCACCCGGAGAAATGTGAGCAGCAAAGGCCAGGGCGGGGGATGCCTGGCAGGAGGAAAGCAGTGCATTTGCCATCGCTGCAGAGAGCTCTTGCTGCAAGAAAATTCCTCCGGGAAGCGATGCCAAGATCTAGAGGCACAAAAGCAAAGAGGGTTTGTGCAACCATGAGGCAGCATCAGATGCTTCTGAAAAAGAAAGCAGGATGGTACGGCTGCAGGTGTGTGACCGAGGGGCCTCAGCTCTCCCGCGGCAATGATCCAGGCACAGTCACTGCTGAACAAGAAGAGATGTGAGCAAGCACACTGTTCCCTGCATGTCAGCAAAGGGAAACAACAGTCGGATTAAGCCCAGCAGACTTCAGTCAGGAACCGCTGCTTACACCAAGAATTTCAGGCTGTGGATAAAGGACGTGTAGATGCTTACAAACAGCATTTTAAATCAGATCCTGTGACTCATCATGATGCAAATATTTTCCTCACTGAATGTAGACATATTAAGATTACCTGCAGAACTGCAGCCACATTTAACTACTGCCGTGTTGTAAATATCAATAATTAAATAGCAACCATTCTGAAGATCATAGGAGGAGACAACAGACTAAACTTATGATGCTGTGAGAAAAGGATATGTTCATATAATAACTGAGGGAATGTCTTAAAAAGCCATCTCGTGAGATTACGTATTTTCCACAATTTATCTAGCAACTCTTCAGCTTTTGAGTGAAAGCAATATAAAGGATCAAACCAACTGAAATTTAAAAAAATCAATTAAGATTAAAAACCTCATAAAATGACATTTTCATTCTGCAAGTACATGCTCTCTCCTGCTTTACCCAGACACATTTCCCACCCAAAAATATTGATTTGCCAGGCTACAAAGGCAATGCCACAAGAGGAGTGCAGCAGAGTCTGTCTGTCCTTTGCATCATTGGGAAAACAGAAAGCTGCCTTCTACCTCTCAGCTACCAATGTGCATGCACTGCAGAAAAACAGCCTGGCTTTCCAGCATACAGGTTATGTTTGCAAGGACTGGGATGAAAAATGTCTGTTGTAAGCCAAGCAAATAGTCTATGATGTTTATTAAAAAGATAATAAGCCATCCCACAATTGATAGCTACAGTTATAGCTCTAATAGTGCTTGTTTTACTGGACAGAAAGAGGATTGGAGAATGGTCCTGAAACACAAAACCGGGCAGGCCACCATCACAAGGCAGATTAGGTAGCTACATAATGATCTGTATGAAATGAGCTGGTGATATCACCCCATTTTTGGAGGCAGTAGATACTCCCATTAGAAAAATCATCATCAAAGCTATCGTCTTTCTTACCAGAGGCAGACAATTCAGTTCCAGGCCTCTGTCCATTCCCAGAAGTGGTCCTTCTCCACAGTATATGGACAAGCATGGATGCAGACACCAGGTCCGGGCTCCTCAGGTGCTGTCCCTGTGCCACTCAGCAGGCTGGCACACACATTTGCCTTCCGGGGTCTCAGGGCAGCACTTCTACCCAGGCAGCAGCTCTAGCCAGCACACGCTAACCTGGCACTGCAAACCATTACAGTCATGTTGGTAAAACTCCCCCTAACTAATAAGACTAACACATAGTCTTATTCCAGGACCGAGGTCTTTCTTTCTTAGCTTTAGCACTGTGGACTGAAAATCAAAAATTCCCACTTATTCCAGAGGTGGGTTTTCCCCAGGGGGATTTATACATGTGCATCCATATTGGCTTACATCTATTAGAATAAACATATTGGTAACCAGTAAATATCCCTCAGCTGTTTGAAAGTATATGGAGACAAAAAAGCCTGGGGAAAGGGGAGAGAAAGGGAAGGGGGGAGAAGGAGCAGGAGACAAAGATCTGGTCTGTTTAACTGCTCTCCAAACTAAGAAATCTTGGAGCTATGTCTTCAAAGTAAGGTTTTCAGGGGATGCAGACATCCCTTTCACTTCACAGGTGCTCTGTCAATTCCAGGAAGGCTGATGAGACTCTCTTTCTGAGAAAGCATGTGGCTCTGCTCCATCCAGCTCTTTGAAATCACCTAATGAGATCGTTTCATCCAGGAGACAACTGAAGAGCCCGCGCTGTGCAGCAGCCGCCAGCAGCAGAGCAGTCTGCAAGTGAAGGGCATTCAAGGTTTCAAAAACCGCATCCTCCCTTATCTCGACGTGATCGAATCAGTGATGAGACGGCGCCTGCAACAGCACTTGACAGCTATGAAGACAGAGTGACCGGTTCGTTGGTCAGCAATGGGCGGGTGAAACAGAGAGCAGCTCCCGCAGTCCCAGGGAGAAAGTAATGAACCTTCGCTTCCCCGACCGTCTGCTCTGTGACAGATAAAAACTAGATTTTGCTGCTGAGTTTGTCAGGTGATAAATTCAGGTTAGTTTAAGGCAGGAAATCTGGAAAATGCTTATGACTTTTGTCAGCTGTGAGTGCACAGCAGGGACCCTGGCAATGCCCTTCCTGTCCAGCGGGAACAACCTGAGCAATGGCCATGCTGTAGAAGCGTAAAAGCCAAGCGGAGACCTTACATTTAATTATTTTAAAGTTCACATCATGTCATACAGCAAATGTCATCCCTATAGTGTCAGGAGATCTGTTCTTTCGGTAACTGATCTTTTTATGCCCTTAAAGAAACAGCCCTTCTGTCACCTCAGTCTGACAGGATGTCTTGACAGCCTGTAGCTCCGGTACATCTCCCTGGCTCACGGGAAACCAGTCAGAGTTCAAACCCTTTTCCTAGTTCTTCACTTCCTACTCAGAAAGGAAAGACTGCCATTGCTGGTAAAACAAATTCAACATTCAGGTGCTGGACTTACAGACCTTCCTTGAGGTCAGTCTTTTGTCTTCTCCTGCTGTTAGCCCTTAGTAGATAACTTATGCCATAACCAGTGCTCTTGACAGAGCCCCCTTTTCTCCCTTCAGCTCTACAGCAGGGCTTTGGCATTTGGAGAGCTGATTTCCATCCTCAGGTACTGCTTTTCCTGGCTGCTCACAAGTGACTGATTATCCAGGACACGGAGGAGCTTGAGGTGGGAAGTGTGTGTGTCCCTGAGGCACCACTGAGCACCTCGAAAGCATGAGATCCTGGGTTCAACAGAACCAGCTTAATACAGTAGCTGTTTCCCACTGAGCTACAAAACACCAAGATAACATAAATAGCAACTGTCTAAGTCAGAGTTGAGGTTGCTGTGCTGCAGTAAGATATTAATTTATTTGGCTTTGATGAGGATAACGCTTTTGCTTGTTATACAGATATAGTGTAGGATTTACACTCACTTGAGGATAAGCAAGTTTAGAAATGCTGAGTATTTGAAAATGCATTACTGGAGAGGCAGAGAGGGAAGCTCTCCTCGAAGGCAGAAAAGAACAGAGCCTAGACCAGACAGCCAGATCACTAAGTCCTGTCCCTTGCTGTCACACAGCCCAGATTGTGTCATCCCCTCCAGATGCTGGCCGCTTTTCTTTTGCAAAATAGTAAAACATATGTGATAGCTGTGAATAGCCTGAAGGGCATCTTGCAAAACCTCAGTGTCTAGGTGGATAGAAACTTTCTGATTTACATATACTTTATGGCCTCTCCACATGCTGGTTCGTGGGCTGATATTGTCCTTTTAATGGATGGGTCCCTTCTTCTCCAATGTTTCCTCCCCTTTGGTGTATGGGCAGGCACGGACAGTGGTTTGCTGGACTTGTCCTGCAGCCACGCAGCATGCTAGCAACCCCTAGGCAGTCTGGACACATCCCTGGGATCTGCAGGGAATCCTCACAGTCATCCTTCAAATGGCAGAGCATTCTTGCTCTCCAGCCCATGCCAATGGGACAAAGTCTCCTGGGTCTCCCTGATGAAATTGCCCTGATGTAAAAGGGAAGAGAGCAGGATCTAGAGGAAGGTCAGGACAGAGCATGTGAGCCTGCACAGAGGCTGAGGCAGCCTTTCCTTCTTAACTTAACTATGAGAAAAGAGTGAGTTTTCTATTATGATTTCTGATTTTATGAATTTGTTGCCATTGTCATCTACAAAATGTGCTGTGTTTAAAAGAGGTTTGTGCAAATATTTAGGTAACATGCTTTAAACATCACTGCACATTGTCCCAGTAGGAAGAGTCCTTGAGGCACACTTTGTACTGTTCATTTGGGCCCTCCTATGTAGAAACCATCCCACACTGTAGAGTTTTGTGACTCTTCCTTCCCCTTTGAGAACAGCACCAGGGTGAAAACCTGTGCCATCTTTGAAGGGATGCAGTGGCTCCGTTCCTGTAACCATAGTGTCCCCATGTTATTGTGCCCAGGGGGAGGATCCAGCAGCCTCATGGGAGGCACCAAGGGTTGGCACAAGTTTTTGTTGTTCCTGTTCCTGTTCTGCAAAGCTCCCCAAAGCACTCAAGGACATTCTTTAAATTCCTTTCTCCCAGTCGTTTGTTTGATAGCCCATAAATAGCTCCTCTTCAAATACAATGCTGAAAGCCGCAAGTAATGAGCCAAGAGTGAAAATGTTTCAGTGTTTAAGCACTTTATTGTATTTGTAGAGACCAAAATCTTCAGTGCTCTGTTCAGCTTTAAATAATAATAATATAAAATATATTCAAGAAATGCTCTCTCATTCCTGAGATTCCCATAAAACAGGGTTGTTTTCTCTTAGTCATCAGGAATACACCTACAGAGCATGAAAGGTTGTGAAAATAGCAAGAATGAGCTGAGCTGCAGCAGCTCTGTGTGCTTTCATGAAGTCGGTTTGGAGATCATGGCCAGGGTTTTCACATTCAGATACTCAAATATAGAGCTGTGTGTACTCACCACAGCTGAATTGCCAGGAGCCTTTATGTTCAGAGCTGGAACATGATCAACAATTTCTAAAAACTCAGTCTCTCCATGATGTCTAATTTTGGGTACCAAGAAGTAAATCTATTTCACAACACAAGTTACTTATGGAAATATTGAGATTTTTCTTTCATGTGTCATTCATGGGATCGCTTTGTTCCACAACTGTGAAGGCAAGACCATGGAGCAACAACCTGAACTTTCTTAGTACTAATATCATATAATATTCCTTTATAAATATCATACCAATACATGCCAATAATAAGTTGGTTATCCCATCCTGTTCATTCAGGGCTTCCTCATAGCAACATTAAGTCAATTTTCTGGCTTTAAGGCAAAGCAGTGCTTTTGGAGAAAGCACTTTCCAAAGGTAAAGAAAAATGTTTTGCCCACCTGAAGACTTTTCTCCTGTGTGGTGCTAACTGCCCCACCCAGCTCAAGTCCTCCAGCAGTCACTGGTCATTGGGGTGCACTTCCGCTGTACAGGGATGTGTGATGCAGCATTCTTGAACTCCATGCCACTGATTACATTACTAGGAGTAATTTGATGTCATTAGATGATAATCTGTGGATTAGAACAGAGTAAAATATCTGTTATGAACTTGCCTCTGGGATCTAGAAATGCTGGCTAGTCTTTTATGTCCTGGTAAATCCAACCCCTCTGTAGGACAATTAACATTTCATATTAAATGGCCCTTAGTATCAGGGATGTTTAGTTAGCCCCTAACCTAGTCTTACTCTGAAACATGTGTTTACCGTTCTACCTGGGAGTATTCCTTTTAAATTATATTACCTGTGTGATTAGTTTCAGCACATCCTAAATTGCCACAGTAGACCAGGGTCTCCAGAAGAAACACCCTCCCTTCCCTGCTTTGCTGCCGAAGACCTCTGCACCCCATCCATCCGGGAGCAGACAAAGAGACTGAAGACATATTGCACTCATTTTGGTGATAGCTGCTATAAATGTTAAGTGGACTGTGAGGCTGGGAATATCCTGTGGAAAGCAGCTGTGATAATAAGTCATGATAAAAGTATTAAAAATACCTCATGGTCTGTCAGCTAATATATCTTTGCAGAGGAGAAAAACATGAGGAGCAGAAACTCACCTCCCATCTGGTCACGCTCACATAACTTTATTGCATTGACAGGGTGTGGTTGAAGGTGCAGTTAGGTCTCATCATGATTGTTTGGCTCCTGGCCCCTGGACATGGTACTAACCTCTGCAGCCCACTGAAATGCAGCCTGGGAATTCAGAGGTGGGATGCTCCCATCCCCACTTTGCAGAAAAAATACCATCTGCCTCCCCTGCTCAGGACCACGATGCTGCCATCACTCCTGCTTCCCGGATGGGGAGAGACTCGTGCCTCCCCAAAGCCTCCGCTTCCACTTGCCCCAGCAGTGCTGCGTCATCATGGACCGACACATGGAGGAGCTTGTTCTTCTCCTGGACTGTCTCTGTGTCCTGGTTCTCCCCTAATAAAATGACTTGTTGGTTTAAGATGAAGCTGTCTCTCAAATTATCTTCCAATTTTAGGAAATTAGAGGATTTGTTTTTTCAACTTGATCTGTAACTCTGACAGTTTGACCAGTTACTAAATCAAGTGCAAGACCAAACATTATGACATTTTTCTTTCTTCTGTAGGATGTAGATCCACAGCTTGCTGCTTTTATCTAATCATTCACTCACACATCATTCAGGAAACAAAAATGGGCAGGAGCTGTGAAAGATGTGGCCCCTAAAGATTTGAGGAAGACCTTCAGCTGGTACAAATGGCATTTCTCCAGCTGGACAGTGGAGTGCTGCAGCTGTAGAGCAGCCAAGCAGCTAACCCTTGTGGTGCCTGGACCACAGGTTCCTGGCACAGCGCATATCACAGCGCCCAGGCTGAAGAGGGAGGCAGTGGAGGCATCCTCAGCCAAGGAAGTTCAGAGTCAAGACGAACTCAGGCTCACCCCGCTTTTAAGGAATGCCAAAAACTACTAACACAGAAAGTTGGGTGCACCTTAATGCGTTTTGCAACATTAGGCCTATAACATGAGAAAACTGCAGGTCCTTTTATAAGCAAAAGGACAGAAAAGCTTCATGAAGTCTACTAGGCACTTCCCTGTTGCTAAACTGGTTACTAAGGAGGTGATCTCTGGCTACAGTGATGGGGATCTGTCAAGTAGCTCATCCCAGTTTCACACGTTCCTAAGTACTGCAAATGAGGGTGGGTTTGGTTTAACATGCATAACTACTTCTGTCTCCTGCTCCCAAACTGTATCCGGTGATAACTAAACCTAAGAGCCAGATAAAATTCAGATTAATTTAAAGAATTATATTAAGGAGTCAGAGAGAAAAGATATATTTTCCTCTCTTTTGGGATAAAATCTAATAGAAGACACTCTCATCTTCGAAGTAAGATTGCTCCAGTATAGCAGAAGTAGATCAAGCTTACAGACATAAAGGCCCAGCTGTACCGAAAGGGAAAAGCGATGCTGGCAACTATTTGACTATCAGTTCAGGAAAGAGAATCCCCTCCAGGCCACTGTGGAAAAGATGGGTGAAGAGAGAGTATCTTTGCTGTGGTGATATTAATAGCCCATTTGCAAATTTTTACCCAAATCTGTTCACTTCAAAAGCTCAGCTTGGGGACTGAGAGAGATATTTTTCAACAAAACATTAGTCTCAATTAACTAAATGTAACTAAGATAAATGAGCTGGGGGAAAAAAAAAAAAAATGAAGCAGATAAAACTGGTGAGGCTGTTAAATCCATAAAGGGAAGATGCTGAAACTTGGAAGGCACCTGAATATAATCCTGAGGCAGGGTCAGAAAGGGATAACAGGGCCCTCCCAGGCTGGAGATGCTGAGCGGCCAGATGGTATTGACACAGACAGTCAAATAACAGTGGAGCCCACAGCAAACACTGTGCACTAAGGTGGGAAAGAATTTTAATGAGCAATTTCAGTCTCATACATGCTATGAAGAAAGTATTTGGCATCTTTCCTAATGACAGTACCCTCCAGATTAGAGACTAAGTCACAGCATCCTCAAGGGAGGATGAAAAGAAACAGCAATAGAGTTTCTTTCTTTAATCCTGATATACTAATAGTAACATATGCATAAGAGCTATGTTGAAGCAAAAAGGCAAGCTGAAGAATAAAATAAAATAGAATAAAATAAAGGAATGGAATGGAATGGAATAGAATAGAATAGAATAGAATAGAACAGAACAGAACAGAACAGAACAGAACAGAACAGAACAGAACAGAACCACAACAAACCATTTGCATTAATCTAAAGTCTTATGAACACATATAGCAAGTCATGTACTCTTAGGTAAACAGTAACTAATTTAACAATAATGCCCCTTTAAAAGACTATTTTCTGATATCTTCAGAAGGACAAACATCCCAATTGTCTCAGACGAGGCAGGTGTACGAAATCAAGCAATATCTTATGGGATGACAGGTTCTGCCCTCAAGAACACAATGGAGGAACCGGCGTGTACAGTGAAGGCAAAAGGAATAAAATGCTCTTCAGGCATCAGGGGACATCAGAAAGCTCAGCTGTCTTCTGCAAAATATCTGCAATATGTTATTAGGCCTGGGTAAATGAGTCAGATGCTTCCCCCAGGAGCCATTACACCTCGGCCTGGCTGGGGGCAGGGGGCTGGCAGATGGCTGCTGGGAATGCCTTTCTGTCCGGAAAACTGGGAATGAAAAGAGCTGCCCCTGAGCGCAGCTGATCTCTTAATGACAGACTCATCGTCGCTCTGTCCCCAAGCCCCGTGTGCCATGGGAGCTCTCCCACCCCAGGCAGTGTCAGCACCAGAGCTGTCTTTGCTCTCCTGAGCAGAATGCAGGCTGCCACAGCGGCTTTGTGGCCTTGATCCTGCTTTAGGCTAAAAAAGTACAATATGATAACTCAGCAAAACTCATGAAAAAGCCTACTAATACCATCGTAAGGCTGAGAGGGCAACATGCATGTTATTTCCCCGGCTCTGCACCACCATGTGCCATTCAAGCCTTTCAACAAAGCAGCATTTTTAGTTTTTCAAGCCATTGTGCTGCCACACTTTTGTGGGCTTGGCCCCCTCGTGAGAGCAATTTCCCAGTCAAGCTGCGGAGCCAGGGAAGGCCAGTTTGCTTCATCTGTTACTGCCACTGCTTGCTGAAAGGTCTGATCCTCTCACTGCTGTGCCATTCATTTCAATTTGATCCTACTCATTATTTTTATAGTGTCCTGCAAGACACCTCAAAATTGAGCATAATGGAGACCTAGGCACGTATGGTGCTTGCATCCAGATAAAGAAATACCGGCTACACTGCGGATGGCTCTGTGTGATGCTGAATGTGCAACCTCGCTGCTATTGATGTGGCTTCAAATACAGGTCTTCTACAATCCTGAGCCAGCGCATGCATCCACGACCACCCTGAGTGTCACCTGGACACTGGACAGACACATTCATCCTTTCAAACTTCAAATAATTGAGAACTAGAACACTTAAAAGCAACTAGATGTTTGAAAGAAAAGATACGCAAACTCTTTGTTCCCCCACAAATATGTGAGTAGTGACATTTTTCTAACTCTTTGGAGACGTTATCATTATTTTTGAGAACATAAGGAAAATCTTTTACATAAAGGGCTTTAAACTGTTGGGGTTTTTTTTTTCCTTTTCCTTTTTCCTAGGGAGAGCCAAAAATCTTCAGGGTTTTCTACATCAGTAGCTTTCCTCAGGTTTTTCACTTAAAAATCAGCAAGGTACAATCTTGCCTCAGTAGATTATTTCTATTATTTATTTGTGCATTTTCCTGTAAACAAGGCTGACTGCTTAACAGAAAATCATCTCCTGTGTTTCTCAAATAAGAAAGTAGCTGCTGTCCCAGAGGCAGACGTGAGTAATTGCTTGGTAACAGTCAGTGCAGGGCTTTGTTTTTCACCATGAACCTCTTCCCTATGCAGAAGTTAATTAGGTAATGCAGAAGGGAAAAGGGGAGACTTGCAGAGCTGCTTGGCCGCTCTGGTTCCCAGTGATTTGCAAGGTGTTTCCTTACACCTCCTGGTCTCAGACCAGCTGTGGCCTGAGTTCAAAACCCTCCTTAGCATGTTTGGACACCTGCTCTGTACCCTTCTTCTGCTAGGATTTAAAACCACACTCCATTTTTCCTGTCTCTGGAGGGAAATAAAATCCTCAGCCCTCAGCTAGCAAGGATGAGCTCTTTCAACCTGGCAAGGGGCTTTCGGTTGATCAGTGAGCAATGGGGCAGTATTGCTGGGGAGGCACATGACCATTGCTTCGGTCACTGTATTTCCAAAGAAATACAAGGGAGAAGGGGATGGGACAAGCAGACACATGGCTCCACTCTCTCCTCTCTGGGCTATCCTCACCCAGGCTGTCATGCCAGGTTGGCTTCGTCTTTGAAACTTTAGGAAATCAAGAGTTTAGATCAAATGTCTCTCTCCTGGGTTCTAATGCAATGCTCTCTGTGAGACATGAAGATCCAGCTTATGGGGCTACATAAATACACGTATGCTCAGAGTAGATATTAGGAGGACATTTCAGGAGGAAATAATATGTGACAATGTAATTACATACTGTATTGTAAAGGGTATATATGGGGAAACTGAGCTAAGGCTGCCTGGGAAGTTATGACTTGGTTAGTTCCTAGCTGCTCCTTGGGACTGTAGCATTTCTTTACCAAGTTTTCAGATGTCGTATTAATAGGGAACTTCAGTAGTTTCAGTCACAGACTTGACCAGTGACCATGTCCCTTGTTGTCTTTCAGCTTCATTACACCCAGCAAGCATGAGAGAGATGGAAAAAGTGAATGAGATTTTTAATTGCTTTGGAAAGAATGATGTCTGTTCATGTTCAAATTTATACAGAGTCACTTGCTGGGGTATCTGGCTTTTAGCCTGTGTAAAACACTAGTGAAAGGGTTAACAGGGAACATAATGGATAATTATTTTAAAGTTAATAAATATGTAATTAATTTCCAGTCTGCATTTTGCAGTAATCCAATCTTGTTCCCACTGAACACCATGATTTTGTGATTCATTTTAAATGAATCAGGCTGCAGAGCTATCATATAAGGTAAAATCCAGCACTTAAATAAAGCCTTTCTTCTAAAATTCCAGGACTTCTCCAAAGATGCATAGTACTGTTACTCCTATTACACAGATGTAGATGCTGATGTTACACAGTTACCCAGATGGTCAGGTGACGGGGAAGAAAAGAATAATTCATAGCCTGCTTAAATAAATTAACTAAATGAAGCTACAGATTGTATTTCCAACAGATAACTTATAATTTTTATTATTTACAAGGGAAATTCAGTTTCTTCTTGCAATCCATTGTTAAATGTAGTTTGGAAACTGTGTTCCGAATATTTATTACAAAATAAAATATTACCTATTATTTATTAACTGTTGAGATATCTGTTACTGTCTTCTCTAAATACCCAAATTGGCTCAAGGGCTCTCAGCTGTGCAAGTGTAACTGTGGGGAAGGACAGTGGCACCAGGCAGCTGCGGTACGGGCGCTGCCACAAGGGTAGAGGGAGAAGGGGGCCAGGACGGGACGGGGCAGCCAGTTCTGGCAGCGCTGGGAAGCAGGACCGAGCCCCACGCCTGCCCCAGGCGTGATCCGTGCCAGCTCCTCATGGCAGGGCAGTGAGGTTCCCCAGTTGCCACATCAGTGATGCTCTGAGGAGGCTGCATTAGTTCTGCTGCTGCAACTGTCTCTACGGGCAGCACGTGGCCGCTCCTCAACCTCCAAGACATGTTTGGCGCCTGCAGATTTGCAAAAGCCTTGATGAATCAGGGGTGAATCTTCCCAGTTTTCTCTAAAAGCGCCTGGCAAACACAGAAAGTGCATTCACAGCTGCATCTTCCAACACAGCTTCCGAGCTACTGTTTGTTGGGTCTTTTTCGCATCAGGGCACCCATACCAGCAGTTCGGCTTTAGGCATCTTCCCAGCCCTCTAACACACTCTTATTCCCCTTGGTCAGGCTGTATGAAGCAATGGGCATTTGCTTTGCATGACTGTTCTGGGTCCTGGTTCCCAGCTGAGCGCTTTTTTGGACTTCTTGTGGCATAAAGGCACCTGGACTCCTGAGAGCAAGATGCAGATTTCTGGTAGTTACTCTGTAGTAGGGACTGTTGATCTTGACCCACAGCAGTGAGTTACTTCCCTTTTGTCTGATAACTCAAAGTGTTTCTGTTGGAAATTATATATTAAAAGACTCAGCAAACTGAAAATTAGCAGTGATTTTCTTTTTTTAATAAATAATAAAAGCAACCAGCATTTCCAAAAATATCTTCTCATTTATGTATCAATCACAAGGCAGAAACTGCTCTTGAATTATCATTGCTTGTAGGAAACTGCCTCAACTTTACAGATACCAGAACAAAGTGCTTATTTTTGTTATCATAAAAGAAAAACTCATACGCCCTTCAGCCTACCTATATTTCAAAGCCCATCGGAAGCAGAGCAGCAGGTATAGCAGTTTCTCCTAGTCAGCTGAAAATACTGATGATGAATTGCATATATGTCCCCAGATCTCTGCCCCTCCTCCAAAGCCAATCTCTTGGACTAGGCTGAACACAAACAGGGCTGGACAGGACCACCTGCTCTCCCTTGTCCTACATAAGATTTTCTCCAAGCCCAGACGTGTCTAGAAATTTAGTGAACCCAAGTTCAGAGGAGGCAGCTAAGGACAGTGGGGTATAACAGCGTGGGCCACAGAAAAAGAACATTTATTTTCCATTTGCTGGATTGCTGTGAGTCTGTCTAAAACGTGCCTTTTGCCTCTTTAGAAAATGCCCAGAAGTAAATGCTGTTGTACACTGTGCAACAACCTTTCTGGCTTCAGCTTACACCAAACACAGCCTGATTTGCTTAGAGGAGCTGGGGCAGCAGCTGCTACAGAGCAGGAGCTCAGAGAGCGACTAGGAAGGCTTTCTTCCCGAGTGCCTTCATCTCTTCCTTCTGTATGAAGTCCTTCTTCTCCAGGTTTCTGAGTGATTTAATCAAGTCGGCAGGTTAGTTCCTGGGATATATTTTCCCATCTTTTGCCTAAATCTAGTTCACACTCTAGTTCTGGAGGCTCCTCACCAATATCATGTCTGTCTCACTGCCACTTTGCAGTTAACATTCATGGGTTTTCGTTGTATGGCTGCAGAGGGGAAAATCATCCAAGATCAAAGTTTACAGTCCAAATTGAGGTCACATCTTTCTCTGTAATAAACAGCCTTCCAATATGACTGCCTAATTTCTTCCCAGATAAAAAAGCTCCTTTTTACAGCTACCTTTTGTTTCCTGCTTTTTGCCCAATTACCAACCTAATGAGCCAACTTTCCACTTACTCCATTACTCTGCATCACAGACATTGTACTCTGATCTGAAATTTTGCCAAATGCTCTAAAAGCTATTGCACTCCCCTCGTACACCATAACATTAATATCTTCAAATAATTCCACTACATTAATGAGTTACGACCTTTCTTCCTGACACTACAATCACTTTCCTGTCTTATGCCCCAGCCTCTTGCTTGGTTTTCCATCACTTGTTTATTCTTCTCTTTAGTTAAGAATACGGTGAAGGAATTTTTTTAACTACTTCAAGTACCAGTTCATATCTCCAATTTCCCCGAATGCTTCTGATTTCCAGCCTTTAAGGTTTTTCTTTAAATATCAGTTGGCAAGTACCAACTTCGTTCATGCATTTGAAGTTAGAGCTGAAACCCACAAAATGTCACTATATACTGTAATAAAAATGTACTGTTTGGTCTGATTGAAACTAGTGAATCAAATATAATTTTTGATATATGCTGAAATGGATACTCTAAACAAAATCAGAGATAAATCCTATTTCAAACCTAGGGGCAGCTAAATTGCCAACCACTTTACATTTGCATCTTTATTTAAAACAAACAAACAAACAAACAAACCCACTGAAAATTAAGATGGATAGAACCAATGTATATTTGCAGTCCAGCTTAAATTATCCAGGTAGTCCCTTTTAGTCCAATGCCCTTCCATTTGCTTGATCACTTGGCTTGAGACATGAGATGAAGGGACTGGCAACAAGAAATATGGTGCTGGCAGGAATGAGGCTGTTATGAAAGACATGCAGAGACAGGGAGACACAGCATCTCCAGTTAGGTCTGAGGAGCTGCAGAGCACGTGCCAGATGGCACATGCATTTCTTCCATGTCCAAACCAAGTGAAAAACAACACAAGTTCAATAAGGGTTTGCCGCATCTGAATGCCATCTATTCATACACATAGTACATCCAAACATTAAGCCTATAAAGGCTAGTAGACACTCCCAAAATCAGATGATTTCTTTAATCAGAGGGATCCAAAGGCAGCTGAGAGTCTACTTCTGCCACGTAGGAAACATGGAGACAGCTGCTGCCTTTGGCTGTGGTGGCGAGGAGGGACTCATGTGAGGGCCCAGCAGCCCAGTGACCCCTGTGATTGGAAAACACAGTTATTTTCATCTGGGCACTTGCGTAAGTTATAGTGCAGAGTCTCTTTTGGCCTTTTGGATACCCACACCAGGGCTGGGAACATTGTTGTTGCTTCTGCAGCCCCGATATTAAGCTGGACACGTGCACAGGTGGCCAGAGGGCTAGCTGCCACTGCAGCGCTCCAGGGCCACCACACTGTGCCAGAGTAGACAAGAGGGGTCAAGAGCAGTGAGAGCACAGTACCAGGTGTGCCTTGGGGGCTATATGATTCAAGTGATTTTGCTGAGTGAAATGAGAGCAAAGTGGTAAAGGGTATCAAGAGGCACTTCTGACCAGAGGCTGATTGGAGAAGCATCACTCAGACAGGTCAGGAGGGAGCAGGCAAAGGAAATGAGGAACAGTGCAGAAAAAATGCAGAAAAGGAAAAGGGAAAGGGAGAGGGGGAAAGAAGAGAAAAGCATATGAAGTGGCTTCTGCTACATTTTATTAGTGTTGCAGATTATATTTCATAAAAAAAGTATCTTAGTAATGTCAAAATACCCGAGTAAATCAGTACATGTCCTCACAGTTGTAGAGATGCCATCTTCTAAGTCTCTGCTCTCTTCTTCAGGTTTTATAGATCCCATGTCAATATTTTGCCCCCAGTCCCTGAGACACTCTTACCCGCTCAGCACTTTCAGTTCTGCCTGGTTTTACTTTTCTTATCTTGCATGGTTTCAGTTTACCTACTCCCACAGCTCAGGGACAGCTTTCTCAGCGACAGTGAACCAAGGTCAGGCAATGGTGCTGCACAAAACCAGCCAAGGGCAAAGGCCAGCTGGAGTCCTGGGCTAAGGACCTCACTATGTTCCTGAGCCTGACTGCACGGCTCGGAAAGGTCACATAGTCCCTCTGTGACATCTCATCTCCATAGCGTAGGAGGGGCCAGATCCCACCTGGACCTGCTGATGCGGCAGACTGGTACCCACAGGGATGTACGCCTCTTTCTACACATCATCTGAGACACATCAGTCAAGATGACTTTCACAGTGATCCTATGAGCATGATCTTCTGTGCACACAATAAACTGAAATACATATATAATCTATATGCATATACTTTTTCTATACATATACATAAATTCTCTCACATTTTCTGTCTCTCAAAATATACAGTAAACTGAACGAGATACCCTGGGAACCTTCACAATTGGGAAGAAGTCATACAGCTCCAGTTAAACAGAGTGCTAAAGTATAAAAGCTCATCTCATGTCAAACACAATTTTTGAGGTTTAAAAATTATTTCAATGTTTTCTTCTTCCTTTACCTCAGAATTATTGCCAGAGAAAATGCAGACACTTCCTCCCCTCCACAAGCGGTTTCCTTAGTATCTAACCTCACTGCAGCAGGAATTTACACAAATCTCTCGAGAAAACCACAGCTTCACTTTTTTAGTAAGACTTTAAGGCTAGTAGTGGCCTGTTATAGTCATGGCCATGTTTAAATGAATTGTTTAAGGGGTCAGAATTTCAGTCTTGGGCATTAATTCACAAACACACAGCAGAATTGTTTCCAGCTTCTGACTATTCACCAGATCTGGTTTTTGCTGCTGTTTCGCCCCTTTTTTACTTTCTACATATTGAAGTCTGATTTTTAAAAATAGCTCTTCACTTTTGTGTCATTAATTTATGAATTTGGGGAGCAGGAAGGTAGGAAAAGAATAAAGCATCCCCTAATCAATTTGAACAAAAAGAAATGTTGCAAAATCTACCACTTTCAAGCTTTCTGATAAAGGTATCAGCTTATCAAGTATCAGCACACTCATGCATATACGACTCTTCTCCTCTTAGGTCAAGTTACAAAATAATTTCTTCTGATTTTCCTCTCCATTGAAAATTGTTGGTACATACATACCCTTTCCTTCCGTTCAGAACCAATGGCAGTTTGTAAAATCCTGCTGTCTGATAGCCATCAGAAGTAGAGTTAGTGACAACACAGTTCTCAGAACTTAAGTATGAACATTTCAAAGGGTACCTGGTTTCAGAAGATAAATGAAACCCTTGATTTGCATTCCAAGCATCAGCCTGAAAGGAACTTAATTACATTAACTACAAAAAGCTTATTACAAGGTTTTTTTAAAAAACCTATTTTATTATTCTGGTATCTTCATTTGTAACATAGGGATAAGTTTACTCTACAAAGACCGATTTTAAATTCTCCTGTGAAAAGGATTAGAAAACTCAACAATAGTTATGCTAAAATGACTTTATAATAATGGATGGTGGTGAAGAATTCGAGTGCATGACACACATCTGCTTTGCAAACCAAAAAAATTTACCAAGGTGGTCTCAATGACACTCCAAATGCTACTGTTATGTGGCTTATTTCTTCTGTTTACCATGTAAAAACACATCTACAAACCACATCATCACTAATAACATCTATTGCAGCTGTCAAAAAAGGAAAAAAAAGGAAAGGCAAAGGAAACATGGTGCATACAGAAGAGAATTTAGGAACACAGGACTGGGCAATTGTTTCTGGGAGACTGAAGGCAAACACATAATAAAGTCACTTTCATAAACTGATCAAAAAATATCTTAAATGAAGGTGTCAGGAAACTCATCGGGGAAAGTTAAGGGATATTGGAGGTTAAAGAGACCATATTTGCTTTTTAGGTCCTTACCCACACAGGCACCGTAGCCATAATGCACAGTAACTCATCAGCTTCTCAGCTGCACAATCACTTTTAAGCTGTTCCATTTACATGTAATTTGATTTATGAAGCAGATCACGCAATTAATACAAGGAACGAAAACTCATAGCTAAAGAAGATGATGCTTCTGCTGCTCCTGAACTGAGTGAACAGCCATGACTGTGGGAGGTGGGAGACCCACTCTTCACCCCGTAGGCTTAGCACAACAAGCTAAGTGCTCACAGAAGGCAAACTTCATTCTGGATGGATTTAAAAAAAAATAAATGGAGTTTATATTTCTTCATTTCCCTCCGTCAGCTGTCAGCTGTGTCTTGCAGAAATGAGTCGCAATTTGTGATACTGGGCACTACAGAGATCTTAGTAGTTTGGGAAGTAGTTTTCATCTAGCTTTTATACTGGCTCTATACAGCATCAGAAAGTTCACTTTGTACTCGATATCTTCCCGCTCAGCTTCATCACTCTGCATTTTGAAAAGTGGTTGACTGTGTATTAGGTTTGATTTGTCTTTAGTAAAGTAATTCTAGTGTCAGGCAAAAGTAACACAGTGGATAATTGTGTCTGGTTTACATTCAGACACCTGGTTTACATTCAGAGACGTGTTATTTATAACTCTCTCTTTTCACAATAATATACATGAGTAAGAAAGTAAGAGCTTTACCATCAGTGACCTAGGAGCAGAAGGAACAGAGATTTTGGCAATTCAGGTGCCGCACACTTCCTGGAATATGGACTTAAAAGCTAATTTTAACAGTTTGAAAATATAACATATTTTTGCTTTTTGTAAAGGAAGTGAAGACTTTTTCTGCTTTCAGTAATCATCAGTGTATCATCAGCATCCAATATGAATTCCGAGAACTCAGTATATTGTTTTGATCACAGATAAAGTAAAATGATACAGTTTGGAAGTATATTAAATATTTAAGTATGTGATAATTTTCTAAAATGTGTATTTCTAGATTTCTGAGACTTAGGAAGAGAAAAGAAGACAGTGAAAGAGATTATGTTACTAACTTGAGGAAGCAAATATCCATGTTGCACAATGACCCTTTGTATCCCACCTATTTAAAAACCTCATGGAAGTGCTTTATAAATCTAACTTCTTTTCTATAGGCAAACCTGGTCATCTGTTGAGGGTAAACAACTAATTTCCTTTGGAGTACAATTATTCCAGAAAAATCTTTCATCAAAAAATGTAAACCAGAGTGATAAATCATTTAGAACAATAAAATCATCTTCATGAATAAACACAGCTTCTGTCAGTAATTGTGCTTGCTTGCCCCAGGCATAAGTCTGTTACATATGGGAAGTAATAATACTTGTGGTTACAGTTCCCAGTACCACATTTTCCTTTCCCAGTTTACACTTATTCATAGCAAAGCTTAGCCAGCAGCAGTTACATAAGATGCAATTCCAAACATTTATAATCCACCTCTTGCAAACAATAAACTGCATCAAATGAGCCCCCAATGTGCTTTGTACTAGCAAGGCAATTTGCAGATCCATCATGAAGTATCAGTACTGCTCCCGTCAGCAGTCAGTATGGCCCTTTTCTCTGACAGTGTTACCTGCAAGGGCTTGGTTACATGAACGTATAGCGGCTGTCCTGTAACTGAGACCCTCAAGCAAAAGGACGCATCAGTGTACTTACTTCCCCAGTTTCTGGGAGCTGGAGTACATATCCAACTGATTCGACATCATGAGATGTCCCAGAAGCAACACCAGCAATGGTTGAGATCACTGATTTCCATTGATGGTGTCCTTTGCACCCTACCCATTATGGCATTTTAGGAGGGACACTGAACCCTGCCATTGCCTCGACTAACCCGTCTCACTTGCTTAGCCATGTAAGTTTCTATTTACAGACTATCCTTCAGGATAAGCCCTCTCCACATGCCAACCATCAGCCCTTGAGAGTATAGAATGTTTCCTTCCTCAGTAGATTTGGTTTTCCTTTTTTTAAATCTCCTCCATGGGACAGGCTTCTTGCTCTTCTCAGTGGAATAGTGTCCCTATCTACTTACCTAGTGCAATGCCTACTTTAGTGCGTAACTTAACTTGAAAGGTAAAAGCAACAAATCATTTACTTCCTCATCAACATTTCATAATTATGATGGATAACTTTCTTTGTACTGCCATTTCCACATCCTTGAAGTAGTAATTTTAACTTCACCACATTTCTTTAAAATTCACAGCAAGTGGGAGATGTTCAGGCCCTCAAATGTTACTGGTAGTCAAAATGAGATACTATTAACTCAGAAGGTTTGCCTCTGCACTCCTCGTACCAGATTCAACGAGCAGGTAGGTTCTACCAACCTGATCATTCTCAAAGTGTTTTTTTGACTGTCAATTGTTTTCAGCAAACAAAAATCCATATTGTGTTTGGCACAGCCACCTTTGAGAGATGATAGAGGTGTAATAGCATGTCAGGAAAAAGAAAGTCTGCTTAATGTCAAAGTAGTACCACTTACTCAGCAAAGACTGTCATTAGTGTCAGTGGTGGATGCAGCCACTGCTCTGTCCTCTGAGCTGTGTTAAATGATAGGAACCAAAACCAAAGGCCTGAGGCATCAGCAGGGAGGGCAGCACATGGAGCAGAAGGATTAGCAGGAAATGTACACACGCATTAGAAATTTCACTACCACAAAACAATTTAAAAAAAAAAGGAAATTAGTCTATCAGAATCCTTTCTGTTGACTTGAAATAGATTTTGAAAAAAATTCCACAACTTACATTGAATTCCAGTTTAAGCACAAACTTCAGGAAACCTTTTTTTTTCCAAACCAAAATGCAACTACGGCACTAGCTAGAATGGAAATATAAATGATTACTTAGCTCAGGTCTGATCTCACAGAGTCAGCATAAATTACCAAAGTAAGATCAGGACCTTAACCAGGGGAGAAAAAAAGCAAGTATAATACGCACGTCTCTATGTTATATAAAATCTAGTGCATTTGTACTGGTTTAGTAGGTTGCATTATGTTATCTTCATGCTTGTATTTAAGGAAAAAGAATAACAAGGTATTTTATTTTAGCATGTAAAGACTGCAAGAAACTGAAAAAGATATAAAGCCTGAAAGAAAGCAGAGTTGCTCGTGGGCTCTGTTGTCGACCTGGATTACAGGCATTTGAAAATATGTTGCTTGGTCATTTTAACATTAAGCTATGAAAAATCCTCCCCTGCACAGCAAGACATATTTTTCATAATGTTTTTTTCCTGTGAATACTGTTATCTGCTCTTCTTTATCCCCAAAATCACTACAAGTCCCATACGCTGCATCATACTCAAAACCTCGAACACTTGGGTTTTGCGTATAAAACCATGGTATTATTTGTGCTTTTGATTTAAATATAAAGAATCGAGGTTTTCTTCTTTTAGATTCTTATATTAAAGCAAAACTGTTTCAAGATTACAATTGAAAAGTCTCTAGCAGCATGTAATGCCATGAATTAATGTGGTGTTTCTCTGACCTGGAACCATCATATATTTCAGGGTACTCCACAATGAGTATTAACCTAATTATCATTAAGGTTTCTTACTGGAATTTCTGTTAATTAAATTTTATAAAAATGAAAATATGAAAAGCTGATACAACATAACAAATGCCTCTGATAGCCTTTCATTTAGAGCCCTTCAAAAACTGCAAGAAACTATCATGGCTAGCAAACTTCTGTTAGGAATGCCATCTTGTGGTTAAAAACTGCATAGTACAACGATTCCAGGTAATTTTAACTAAATTTTTACTTGCAAAACACCATTTTTGCAGAAATGAGCTATTCATGTATGACCTTCCAGAACTGTATAGTATTCTTTTATTAACCATTCTGGATGAAAAAGACTGTGAATATGGCTCTCCCATCCTCATCTGTATATGATGCTAATTAATTATGCAGGGAACACAAGTTTCATTAGGAGATGGGATGCATTTATTAGCATTTAAAAAGAACCAGATTGCCACATGTATTTAGTAAAAAAGTCCACTAATTACCTACTCTATTTAGATGTAATTTAGTGAATTAGTCTAGAATGTATAGAAAATACACACATTTTTCTCAAAATATGTTTCTAGAACAGAACTTTACGAGCACACTTTATCTTCTCTAAACTTTACGGAGCATCTTTGGTTAGTATATAAAAGGTCAAGTTTAACTGTAAAAAGGAAACATTGGATTTTTCAATTTGTCTTATGTAGAGCTTATTGTGAGCTGAAAATTAATTGAAAACGGCCACTGGATCACAGCTTGCCCATCAAAGCAGAGAGAAATGCCAGGTAAATGAGAATGGAAAGAAGGGGTCCAAAAGCATCTAAAAAACTTTAAAAGATCTCTAATGTTTAAAAGCTTAGGAAAATGAATAATAATTAGCTACATTCAATACAGCTGACATTTGCATAAGCACTTTCCTACTGTGTATGTTCACCTCATTTTCATAATGAAAGTATATATTACCAAAACCATCACAACACATATTGCATAATGAAATTTAAAACTAATGAGCCATATCCTAATAGCCATGAGTAAGCCAGGGTGCGCATTAGTAGGCCATTCCCAATTCTCCAGAGACAGAAAGAACATCCAGTAGCCTGTTTAGAGCACAAGTTGTTCTGTGTACTGATAACACCGTAGCAGAACTCAAATGAGTTCACAATCTCTAGCACTCAAAACCTCTGTGAAATACTGCTCATCCTTTTGTCAGCATACAAGTGACTCCTGGGGCAGCCAAACAGGACTGCCATGATTGTTTAGTTTGATGTCTTGCATAACATGGATGTGAGCTGCCTGAATTAGTCCTCTTTCCATCAAATCACATCTTTTCAGGAAATCATCTAACATATCCAGACTAGAGAAACCTTTACCATTCTGTTACATGTCTTTATAACTTCCTGTAATGTGTTCAACTTCTACTTAAAATCACTGGATCCCTCTTTCTTTGCTAGATGGAACAGACCTTTATTGTTAAATTTTTGCTCCAAAGATGTTTCTTCTAGGCTAGCTCTCTTTCACTAAGCTGATTCTGCTTATTGAAACTCTCATGCCAGTGCTTCTCTTTAATCCCTTCATTGCTCTCATGATTCTTTTCTGTCCAATTTTCTAGCATTACTGGAAATGGTAACTATTGGAGCTGGGCATAGCATTCTCCTCAAAAGTTACACCAAAGTAAAATATAGACAGAAATATTACTTCCCTGACAGTATTTCCATTTCTAAATCTGAGGATCTCACTGGTCCTTCTGGCCAGAAGGTACGCTGAAAATTCGCATTCTGTTGAGCATGCACATCATCTCCAGACACTGTTCAAAGTCAGCATTTCCTACAGCAAATGGTTCTATTTGTTAAGTATGTCCTCAAGCCTCTGCTCCTAGAGACACAGGTCTACCTTAGGCCACAGTGAAATGCAGACTGTTTACAGCTCCCAACCAAGAATTAATCTTACTCTGTTTAAGTGGCTCCTTAGTATTTAAGTTTTGTGGCATCCATAGATTTCAGCAGTCATTATTGTATTTCCTTCTGTGTTCTTAACAAACTCAGGGTTAAGAGCCAAATCCTGTGTGAACTCACCTAACAAATCTGTTCAGTCACAGTTGTCCTTTCAGATTTACATTTTGAGATCTTTCAGATTTGGACTCAGTTAGTGTCATGATGAATTTTAAATCTGAGTGATATATTGCATGTTTTTATAGCAATAACTTATTTAAAATAAAATAAACTATTTGAAAGTCCAAAGGTATTTCAAATGACATGGTGAAGTATCTAAATAAAATGCTAGAACAATTTCTGTGCTATATAACTGATTTTGTGAAGTTTTTGACACACTTTTTATGAAAAATCTATTCATTGAACATAGGGAAAACACATTTTTATGAAAAATGTGTTCATTGAACACAGGGAAAACACTGGTTTCTCTACTTGGTTAAATTTTATAAGGCATTGTACATAAGCAAGTAAATCAGGTGTTTTCTTAATTTTGCTGAACAATTTTCCTGTTAAAGATTTTATTTCCTGTGCTGTCAAGAACTCGGATGGAAACCATCTTAAACAGTTACCAGGGTATAAAGTCTTGAGTAAAAGCACAAACAGCTCAGATCTACCTCCATGCTGGGAGACCTTCAAAAGTTATATCTAAGTTGGAGAGCAAGACCAAGATTGATGTCTTTTAGATTGCTGCATTCTGAAAAATTTTTGAAGCAACAGCTTCCCAGTTCTGATAAGTAAGTAGAACACATTTATGCCTACCATGAAAAAAACACAGTAACATTTAAATCCTCCTCAGAATTAACTGCTTGTACACGTTAATTCATTGAAATGAACAACTCGTTTCTTATTGGTTTCAACCTTTCAAGCAATTTTTAAGTCTGTGATCCTGAAATCACATTCCAAGTGAACCAAAGTTGCTCCACAACTCTTAACAGATGAGTTCATTCCTCCACTAAACTAAGTGCGAGTAAGAAACATTAAACTGTCAGAGATTTCCTTTTCCATATTAATTCCACAGAAGGCAGACTTTCCATGCAGCACCAGACAAGTCTGCAGAGCAACGTAAATGGAGTGTTTAGACATTTGCTATTTTTCATGTGGGTTTATTTTTTATATGTAATTTCCTTCCAGGATTATGCAAATTATCTCACTAACATCTGTTAATCTCAGCAAAGTGAATTACGACTATCACTTACTATACACCTATCTTTCAAGTAAACATAGGACAGAACACCTCTTTCAAGATTTAAGAATATCAAATTCCATAACCACTTCCTTTAGTGGATTTTCTTTCTATCACATTGATAAGGATTTACAAACGTATTTCCAAAGAAAGAGCTACAGAGTGGATCCCACAGTATTTATTTAGAAAAAATATAGTAGATACAAATGACTAATGCACATTTCAGGCATGCCGAACATGATATACTTAATAACAATGTATGTTGTTGATGTCCTTAAAGAGCAAAATTGACCTCTCAAAACCCAAGAATCTTCCCTTTAGAGTTCCGGCTAAAATAGTCCGTCACCTCAAAAACATAAATAGCATTTCTTCATTGTAAGATACTAAGTAAACAGAATTATCTTCTGAAGTCATCCCTATCTGCTCTATTCACCCTTTACCTCAAATCATTCTCTGTCACCCTAAGAAGGGCTATGACTAAAAGCAAGTAATGAGCAGCAGGTAAGTCTGTAAGCAAAACAAAGTATTTTCCATATGTTGCAGGAAAAGAGGTGGTAAAACAATTTGTCAGGAAATAAACCCCCTTGTGTTCCAGCTTATCCTCAGATATTAGAGGAGCTGGGGGCAGCTAAGCTTAGATCCCGAGTGATGCCCAACTCAGCACTATGAGTCCGACAACAGCAGATTCACTCGGTAGTGCGCTGCACTCCCGCACCCATGGTTTGTGGACTGTCATGGCTAAACCTGCCAAATTTAGCGGTGTCTGGGGGGCACGGTGTGGCTGGTTACAGACACACAGTTTAAGGTGGCACTACAAGTCCAGGTGCATTAATGCTGGATTCACTTGATAGTGCCCTGTACCTGCCGTCCAGTCATGATCTATGGACTCTCATGGCCTATTAGGTGACGCCCAGTGAGAAATTGTGCAGCAATTTAATAAGCAAATAAGGCACTTTAATAAAGCAACAGGAATAATACAGATCTGCGTGGATTGCCAGTGATTAACTACTGCCTGCAGAAGTATATACAAGCATTAAGGTTACAAATCACTCAAAGCACTAAGTTAGTAAAACAACTCTCTATAGATTTCTAAGTTTCTGAGAAAGTCCTTGGGAAAGTGTAAATCTTACCCAAAGGTGTCCCTATGGCGGGGGGAAGAGAAGCTTAGCTCGTCGGCTGGTCCCAGAGCTCAGAGGTCTGCGATGGTACCTGCCCTAACATCCCCCTTTCTTTGGGTTACTTTTATAATTTTTTTTTTTTACCTTCAAGGTGGAATTTGAGTGATTCTAGTCATACTTTTACCATGACTGGTAAAAATGCTTCCATTTCCCTTTTAAGGTAGAAGTTACCAAAACTTAGAGCGTATGCTCAGTAAGGAGGGGGGCTGGTCTCTGAGGGGGGGTATGTTTTTGTGTTATTATAAATCAATGTTCACACAAGGGAGGTATTTGTCTAAAGGGTGCCAGATGGTCAGCCCAGGGGTGCAAACAGATAGCGTGTCAGCATCTTGACACCATGTGTCTCTTCTGCAGTGATTAGAGGGCTTAGTGAAAGAATTTCCACTCCTCTCTACCCCCTGTACTGATATGCAGACCAGGCTCTCCAGGAGACAACCTTGGAGAGGATTCTTTTCATACCAGTTGCATTCTTCCCTGGAACCTTCTTTGACATTATACCTTTCCCTAGTGTGTGAACAAGGTCGTTTTCTGATTTTTAAGTTACCTCCAGTAATTATTCCACACCATATAAATAGTCTTACAACAAAAAGTGTAAATATAGATATTACATTTGTCCTTAATATTTTTAATGCAGTATCAGTGTTCAGCAAAGATTTATCTATACAGAAGAGTAACAGCTTAACTAAAGCTATGCTATTACTCCAGGTCAACAAAGCCAATGGAAATGTGTATAAATGCACGCTCACACCCTCTGTAAACCTGGTTTATATTGATTTAGGCTGCAACATCCTATCTTTATCTAAATAGGAGCAAACTGTGTATACACTGAGCCTAAATGGCTTAAAGAATCCTGCTTACATCAGAATGCAGATTTGCTTTTGTGCATCATTAGCACACCATTTTGCCTTAAGACGTTAACAGAAAATATTGCATGACAACATTCAGTTTGCACAATGTCTGCAAAAGACAAAAAACCGGCACTTCTGTCCACCCTTAATCATTAATGCCCTTTGAATCTTTCGTAATAGTGACAGTGGGGAAAAAAAGGTGCAGTAACAGTAGCACAACGTTTGTTGAACCACAGTATTTTCCTGACTGACAATTAGAAAAGTGAGGCTGGGAAGGTGGAAGGATTGTTTCCCTCACCGTCCCCCTGCAGCCAGCTATAGCAACGGGTACACTGGAAATTCTTCTCTTCCAGTCCTCCAGGCCCAGCAGGACAAGGAAAGCCAGACGACTGTACGCTACAGCTACTGCAACACAGCATCAGCGCTCGGTCACAAATACTGCGTACATCCAGGATCCCTACACTACTGCAGCACTTCACAGTGCCCATTACTAGAGTCTACAAGCAGATGCAGTGCACAAAAATAGCTCAGTGAAGTTATAAGAAAGTCCAAAAATTAATTCATTATTTTTAGAAATGAGTAAATACTGTATTGTAAGAGCCTTTATACATTCTGAGAAATGTACTAATACCATACATGCTCTTTAACCACTGCCTTTATACACCTTAAGCCCACACTGAAAGCCCACAACTAAGTACAACTGTTCATTATTTTTACTTATTCAATTCATATAAACTGTTACAATGGCTCATGTGATATGAAAATAGCTGCTAAAAATTTCACCAATACTTTCTCCTTCAAACCAGCCTTGAGTTACTGCCATGAACTTTGAAATATTGAGTCATGCCAAAATAAATCCCCTGTGAGTTTAAATTCAACTGTTTTATATAATAATCCGCTACCTCGAGGTAGGGCATTGCCTTCCAGCCTAATCTTGTTCAGAATCTCAGCGTTTCTCTTTTAGGTACTTTCTATGAAAACAAGCTCTTCTTTGTAGACATTTTTATAAAGTATTGTAACAGCATGTGACAAATTGCTCTATGATGTCAAACGGCATTAAGCTCCATGAAAGCAGGTACTGCAGGATTTCCACAGGGTCCTTATGCTGAAAACAATTCCCATTGCAGTAATTCAATCCAGGCAGCTGGGGTCTTTTGGAGATTTTGGGGGTTTTCTTACGGTTTAGAATTCTGGTTTTGTACAGAGCACATTCAGTGAAAGCATTACATTTTTCCCACTTGGAACTATTGTGAGGACCAGACTGAAACACGCAGAAATACAAGGTGGATGTGAGCTTATCAACTACACAAGCAATGCTGCTTTTTTGGCAATATGCTTATGTAATTTTTTCTTACAGAACTTGGACTCATTTTTTTAATTACATATTTTAATTTCGTCTTTCTCATGTTGTCTAGAAAATGATGAAAATTCCTCTGCCCTGTAAAGAGACTGAATGAGTTGGGTCTTTTCATCCTGGAGGAGGCTGAGGGGGTATCTCATCACAGTTTTCCAGTACTTAAATGGCAGCTAGAAAGAGGATGGAGGCTCTCTCTTCACAAGGAGCCACATGGAGACAACAAGGGGAAATGGGTACAAGTTACACCACAAGTTTCATCTTGATATAAGAAAGAAATTTTTCACAGTGAGAACACTCAATCAGTGGAACAACCTCCCCATGAACATGGCAGAGTCTCCATCGCTGAAGGCTTTTAAGACCTGACTGTGTAGGGTGCTAAACAATCTCATCTAGGCTCCCTTTCCCATGAAATATTGGACCAGGTGATGTTTTGAGATCTCTTTGAACCTGGGCTGTTCTATGATGCTGTGAAAATAAAAATTTAAAAATTATTTTCCAAAGCTATTGAAGAAATAGTGAACAAGGATTGAGCAGAGAAAAGAACTAGAAAGAACCTAAAAAGGCATCCAAGAACAGCAGAATCTAGAAAGCTATTGTGTCACACCTTCGTTAGCAGCTACATTTTATTTTATTCTCTAACGTATTCACTGTGGCAAATGCACATCATGCTTGGGTGTTTTACCTTGCAATGGAAGAAATTATAATTTTTAAAAATAGTTTGCTAGATGGTGTCTTTTTCACCTCTAACGTGGTAAAAAAAACACACACACAGAGGAAGCTGGGAGATATGACAACAGTTCAAAGCTCCAAATGAGTCCTGACATCTAGGAGATGTTGCCTCTCAAAGAGGCAAAAAAATGTATCAATTACCACCTCTCTTGCCAATACTTTCCCTATTTGAACCTTGGTGGGAAGCATAACCTCCTATAGGTATACATCCTCACACCTGATGATCCTTAGCTCTTTACCTGTAACTGCATGCCATTCAAAACTTGCCAATACGTCACTTTATCATTTCTCTTAGTGTGAAATACAGTTATGTTTTATGCTCTTGCCAAATACAATCTACCGTTAGCATAATAAGTTTGTCCATAACCACATGATCTCCTTGGGTAACCTGCTCTATTTTTTCCTGATGTCAAAAAACCAATAAGGAGTCTGTCGTTAGCAAAACCAGATTGCTAATATAGATCTATTTTATGTTACACAATTAATACCTCTGATGCGATCACACTTTCCATCCTTCACTCTCCTTGATGAGATGCCAAGCACTTTGGGAAGCTTCTTTCTTATACTAATTCATGCAAAGTAGAACAGAACAGAATGTCAAGGAAATTAATTTAAGAAACACATGAAAACAGAAGTAATCAGAATAAGAATGCTATATGACCTCCAAGATAAATCTTGTATTCTAAAAACTTAGAATGCAAGAAATAAATATAAATCAATGGTGAAGTCTGGTTCTTATTAAGGAGACTGTTTCTACTACTAGCAAATTCTTCTCTATCATTAAAAAAGGATTCTAAAGTTGAAAGTTCAAATAGAAAAGATCTAGGAAAGAGATTACAACACATTGGAAGAAGTCACATCTCAAAAACCATTAAAAATACTGAATTGAGGATTGTATTTTAGGAAGGAAAATATCTGGGAGGAAAAAAATGCCTGAAAAACAAAAGAATCAGATTTTTTTTTTTTTGCATAAATGCTCACCTCACAATATATAAAAAACATTATACAAGAAGATAACATACCAACAAATTGAATGGTTCAAGGATTAACAACACAACCATACTTGAATCTTTTTACTGAAATCAACCCTTCCCAGTAACATACAACATCATTACAATATCTCACTGTGTTTCAGTGCCCTAAGTGAAGTGAGTCAAAGTTTAACTAATTACCCACTGACCAAATGATGACATCATTCTTGCAGCAAAACAAGAGCTAACGGTTTCGGAAAGGTTAGGCTTCATTATCTTCCTCTGTTCATGGAAAACGCTTCAGGCTTGTGAAGGAGACGGCACTGCCAAGGAAAGACAGCACTGCTGCTGCCTCTACTATGTATGACCTGCAAAAACGTATTCCAGTCTTTTATACTTGCAGTTCACCACCTTTCAGCACTACTAGAAATCTCACACACATTAATTACAAATACTATTGAAAACTTGACAAGTATAAACCTGTGGATGTAATGCTGTGGTCTGAACACAAGTCAGATGAATCACAACTTTATTAAAACATGCAGCTTGTTAAGAAGGTATCACAAAAAACACAACAGACGTCTCATCAGTTGCTCAGAAAACTTTCATAAAATGATTTTGAATTAAGGTTTCTATATGGGACATCAGCATACTCATATCAGCAGCACAGACCTGGTGATCCTCATTCCCTTTTTTCAGGGTCTCTAATAGGCTCCAGTGGACTGGAGGCAGAGGGCTGTAAGAACTCAGCAAGTGAAGCTGACTTAACGGATTCTGGTTTATTTCTGCAATCCTCAAGGCCCTCAAGATTGCAGGTGCAAACTTAGAATAATGAGCTGTAGATGAAATAATAATTGGGCAAGTTCTATCTTGTAATCGATCAGCAACTACTTTAGCAACAGCTGTGTGTGTATCCAAAATATACCCTGTAGTACTGTATACAGAGTGAATGGCGGCTAGACAGTCCTTCTCAGAACACCATCCAGAAACCTGCTGAAGCTTTTCAAGTAGATCTTTCCGTAGCTGGAAGTGGCCCTGATTTTCCAGCTGGTTATATAATTGTGTCACCAGTTGTCCATCCTCATTAGCAATCAGGTGCAAGTATCGCTCAAGATTGGAGGACTTCAAAATATCTACTGCTGGTGAGAAAGTGGGAATTAATTTTCTTCCCCTCAAGTCATAAACACCTGTTCTTATGAAGTCGGTCAAAACATTGTTTTCATTGGAAGCACAAATACATTTTCTAATAGGAATTCCCATCATTTTAGCATACAAAGCAGCTAATATGTTGCCAAAGTTTCCTGTAGGAATGCAAACATCTACAGGGCTTCCAAAAGGAATAATATCTTGATGAACAAGATCAAGGTATGCAGAGGCATGATAAACTATCTGAGGAAGGAGTCGTGCCCAGTTTATGGAGTTTGCTGCAGCTAAAGCTGTTCCATATTCTACTGTAAGAAAGCCAGTATAATCAGAATTAGTAAAGATTTGCTTTATAGCTGTCTGGCAAAAATCAAAATCAGATTTGACACCTACAGACCAGGCATTTTCTTTCTGACAGCCAATCATCTGTGACTTTTGAATTGGGCTTACTCCATCCTCAGGAAAAAAATTAATCACAGCAATTCTCTGTTTGTCAGTGTCATGGAGACGACTAAAGCCATCTAAGACAGCACTCCCTGTGTCACCAGAAGTAGCTACCAGAACCAAGTAATTGCAGCTTCTGGGAATGCAGTATGCAAATATATGTGGCACCATCTGTAATGCAAAATCTTTAAATGATGCTGTTGGTCCATGAAATAACTCAAGGAGGAACTGATTGCCTGCCAGATGCCTAACTGGGGCGATTTTGGAACAAGTAAAGTTTTCTCCATAAGCAGTTCCAATAATTTCTGCCAGCTTAGAAGCAGGAATATCAGCAGGATGTATGCATCTTTCTAGTATCACCTGGGCTCTTTCAATGTAAGTTGCTTCTATTAGGCTTTGCCATTCTCCAGCAGTGAACTTTGGAAGTCCTCTCTCAGGAACAAAGAGTCCTCCATCAGGGGCTAAGCCCTCAGTAACAACATCACTGAAATATTTACTGGAGTCTTTTTCCATACTCCTTCCAGACCTACTAGTCCTAGTTGAAATGAAAGTTTCCAGTTCCGAGTTTTGGTATCTCTTCACAGCATTAAGTACCTTTTCTGCTACAACCTCTGCTGCAATATCCCCTCCACAAAGAACACGGATGTCGTACCACCTTTTGTAGAACTGCTTCCTAAACTGAAGTATGTCCTTGAGAGAAATACCAGGAGACTGGCCCACGATGCGATCCACTTTCATTGATTTCAGCCTGCTCATAATGACCGTTGTGGGAACATCCAGATACACAACTATTCCATTTTCCTTCATATGCTGCATGCCAGCAGAATGCATTGGATTGGACCCAGTAAGGGAAATGACACTTCCAGATGCTGAAAACTTCAACAGGGCTTTTCCTTCCTCCTCTAAAAATTGCTCATTACCAACATCCTGCAGTTTTTCTGACACACTCATATTCCAGGTTGTTTCAAGGACATCGTCATCTATGTCTATGACAGGGCAATCTAGTTTCTGACCTACTATCCTCCCAACTGTTGTTTTCCCAGCACCCGGAGGTCCCATCAGGATAATATTTTTGTTTCCAATGAGAGAATGGCTTGAGAACCATGACTTCCATATCTGTGCAAATGCAACAGGTCTTGAAAGCATGAATTTTAAAGACATGCTAGAAAGACTGTTTTGGGTTATTAGTCTTAAATGTCGATACTGAACAACGTGGAACATCTTCTGTTGGGTTGCTATGGGCTTTTTTTAAGCCAACTTGACAATCCACTTAACTGTTTCAAAAAGAAAACAAACAGTAATTAGTCCTTCAGCAAACATCTAGGAAAAACCCTAAAGGATATGAAATTCAGAACAACAAGAATTCAAACATAAATCCAGTTATGACTTCATCAGTGCCAGGGAGGTATTTTTCAGAACAGGACTCATTCTCCTCTCCTACATAGATCCAGTTCGCTTCCACTGACAAATCCAACTTCAAGCAGTCCAGGTCTTCAGGGTAAACAAAGACATCCAAACCTAATACTACAATACAATTTGTAAGCAATATTGTTTGTTGGAATTAAAAACCAATTACTTTTTCTCTCACAGACTTACATTTAAGTATGTATTTACAAATAATGAATATTAACTAAATTACTCCCTTGTAATAAAAATGTTAACAAAATATGCATTTTTCCCACCTCCCTAGATGCCCTTGATTTCTTGTATTTTCTTTCTTACAAAAAAAAAAAAAAGTGCAAGACCAACTTAAATACACAGAAAACTCACAGACTTGTGCAACAGCAAGGCTGGAATTGTTGCATCCAGTTCTCTTCTGAAGGGACGACATACCAAGCAAGTGATTTGTGCAGAACTCCTATAACAGAATTGTATTGAGTGTAGTTTGTGTAAAGCGTGTGTGTGTGAGAGAGACAGAGAGAGAGAGAGAGACAGAGAGAGAGAGAACACATTATGAAGACACTGTACACTCAAAAAAAAAGTCACTAGGAAAGTTGGATCTCCAACAAAGATTAAGCAAGAAGCTGTCAACACGGTATTTTGTTTGCTTAGAAAAATCAACATCAGTATCAGCACGAACTGTAGCACATGATTTCTGTGTGCTTGGGGCAAAGGGGGAAGGACTCTCAAAATCTCAGGGAGGGGGAGAAGGGCAGAAATCAGCACAAATTTGCACAGGAATTCCCTGCAGAGTCATGTTTCATTTTAGGTAGGCAAATAAGTATCACTTTGTTATTGTCATTTATTAACTGCTCCTGACTAAAAACGCTTAAAAAAAAGCAACACTGAACTTCCTGTTACAAAATTAATGAAATTTTAGATGTAAAAATCCAACTCAGTGCTTACTCATAAATTCTAAGAAAATAAATTATATACATCTTTATACATATTTGCAGTATATATAAAAAACCCCATTTTTTAGAAATTACTACTTTTAGTTGCTATAGTAGTATGCAGCACAAAGCAATGGCTGACTAAGCTGCAAGCTGTACTTTTTTTTTTGTCTTGGCACTGTAACCAAAATGGCAATCAGCAACTTCTAATAACTACATTTTAAAGACTCAACCTAGCTGCTAGCACACCAGCATTTGATTTGTAATGTTTATTAATTTTTGTCTTTTTAGTTTATACACCAGCTACTTTACCAGTGGGGAAAAAAAAAAATTGATAAGGTGTTTTCCCACGTAAATCAAGACAGACTAAACAGAGCAATTACAGGAATTCACTACACAATAAGTTTCCAAAATCTTAAATTGTCCAGTGAATTTTCTCTAGATGTTCCCAAGTCCAACAGCCTTTTATCACTAGAGAAAGCCGCAGGAGGCCTGGAATTGGAGCAGAAGGCAGGTGAGCAGCCAGTCGGAACTGCATCGTCTTCCAAAGACCTACTCAAGATTAACCCATGTTTACAGTTATCACACCAGTCCTTTAAGACCCTGCTGTTCCCCACCAGAGTGCATAATATCAAATGACTCCAGAGACACAGCTCACAAGCTTCAAAAATGACACAGAAGCTCAAGTTTTGTAAAAGCAAACCACAAAACCAGACTCTTTACTTCCAGATGCTCCTTACTCGAGATTCTGCTCTGTGTTCCCTTGTCTGTCTTTTACACTCTACTTTCTAACAAATTATTAGCATCCATTACAAAGTCAAAGTACTTCTAATTATTTAAAACTTTGCATTTGCTCACTTCTGCCTGGAGAGATGAGCTTACAAACAGTAAGTCCCCATGTCTGCTCTCAGTGCTGTGACAAGATGAACATGCTGCAACTACAAGGCACAGATCAGAGCACTATGCTCCAGGGAATACAAACATCCAGAGCTACAGGGCCAGAAAGAGACTTTTGTATTAAACGGCCAGATGTAAATAAGGTATGTTCAGGATTTAAAAAAAATAGAGACATTATTTTAGCAATTTTATTTCCTGAACATAAGAATCACTTCAAGTGTTATGTATGAACTAAGGGAGTACAAGCCATACCAAGCATAGTGACCTGCCTACCATGTCTAGTTGCACGACAGTTTCACTCTGAAGTGCAGGCACTCAGTACACACTACATAGCTGCTGGACAAAACATCTGCGTAGCTTTGTGAGTCTAGGCCATAGGGACTTAAATCCCTCACAAATTACAGGTGCAGACAAGAAAGGAACTAGACCTATACTTCTAGTTATAAGCTTGCCATGTTTACATGAAGTTATAAGCAGTCTATGGTATCGTTTGAAATCAGCTTGGTTAATCTGGTGCAAAGGTTTACAGGGAATTTCTTTATTCAGCTGCTCAGTGGGTTTAATCTACCCAGTGTAATTCAATTTTGCAACCACATAAAGTACATTTACACAGAAGCTTGCAACCATTGAACTCAACTGTTTCTTTGAAACCATTTTTTACTCAACTGGCAAAAACTTTAATGTAAAACCAGCTCAATTTAGACTATATCTCATAGAGTTTACCAGTCTAGTCAGGACACCAAACCACCCAACTTCAGATACCGCTAATCCTCGGCAGTTTTCTTGAAGCAGAGCTTACCCCCATACCGCCAATGAAATTTCGATAATACACCTTGCCCCTCCACTTGGGCTGCTGACAGAACCTACATATCAACAGCAATTAACAACCACTGCTGGTGACAAGAGTTATTATGAGATGTGAAGTCCGTTAGTGGTACAGACACAAAGTTTGCAACAACATAACTTATGGTTATTACTCAGTAACCAAGCAAGTTGTGGCAGCGCGCAGCTGCCAGGCCTCCAGGCAGGCCAAGGCCGAGAATTACTGTATTTCAGGCCTGTTAACACCAGAAAACTTCAATCTGACTTTTCTCAGAGCTCTGATGCAGAGAAAAGAGCCAACACCCCAAACTGAACCGTTCACCTTCAACCTGCCCGTGCTCATCCCACAGACCAAGGTCCTGCACAGCTTCCCGCC
>NW_010330713.1:0-900 GCF_000700745.2 Antrostomus carolinensis
TTGAGGTGTCAGGTCTGGCTCAGGAATGCTCTAAGACACTTTACATCTGCAGGGCATCTTTGAAATAAGTACCAGGGCAGATGGTGCAAGACCAGCATGGAATGGATTTCTGTTGTGAAGCTGCTGCAGGTCAACAACCCTTTGACAGCCTTTTAAATGGGGGGAAAAGTAAAGTGATGAGCAAGTAGGCACAAAATAGAAATGGGAGAAACAGCCTAAGTACAATTGCCATTGCAGAGTGGGTAATAATTACTAATCTACTTGATTAATTTTGAATGACCCCTGTCAGTCTCTTCTCGTGCTGTCCACTCAAACTACCATGGACAGCAAGAAGCTGGTGGGGCAGTTGGAAGCTTCTCTGTGCCAGGGCTTTCTCAGTCAGCCAAAGCACTGTTGAGTAACCTGAGACACTTTTTCCCTAGTGACTGTCTCCACATCCCTGCCCATCCCGCTGAAACAAGGTGCCTGAGAGGACAGCAGGAGAGAGCCCAGAGAGGTAAGAGCGCAGGCACGCGATTTTTGTGCTCTTCCCAACAGCTTTGTCAGAAAGCTGAGGGGAGGCAGAGGGGGGAATGGGAATTGAAACAGAAAGTGTTAGAAAGTAAGAGGTGGGTCGGCAGAAACATTGCAAGAGACCCATCTGCAATCAGGCAGCCCAACCAAGAGCCTAACTCCAGCTCGCTACAGGACTCTGGTTCGAGAAGTGGCTGGGACAGTCTGGCAGCTGCTGGACACTGGTCTGCAGCCCAGAGCAGAGGGGCCAGGGCTGTAGCAGCCATGTGGAAGGCAGAAAGCGTGAGCAGCCAAGATGACTGGTCACATCTCACCTGCCAGGCACGGAAACTGCAAATGCAGATTTTGTGCAGACAAGTGTCTCCAGGAGCTGTCGGACAGAACCTG
>NW_010330713.1:933-2487 GCF_000700745.2 Antrostomus carolinensis
CCGCGGCGGCTCCTGGTCTCTGCCAGGCAGAGGAAGAACCTGAAGGCCATGGCGAGCTTCTGGCCAGGCCCTGGACCGAGCCAGAGCACCCCGAGCCCCCCCGCCGGAGAAGCCCAGCTCCCCCTCACCTCGGCTGCCATCTCGGACGACGCTTGGCTCGTGTGCGCAGCGATCCCGGCAACTGGTGCAACCTGCGGAACAGCGAGGTGAGGTGAGGTGAGGTGAGGCTCTGCCCGGCTCGGCTCGGCTCTGCCCGGCTCTGCCGGGTCCCCGCTGCCCGCCCGGCCCCGCTCACCTTCTCCGCAGCGCAGCCCCGGCTGGTCGCTCGCTGTTCCCCGGTCCCGCAGCCCCGCTTTTACACGCCTCGGAGCGGGGCTTCCCGCCCCGGCGGGGCGGGGTGTCCCCGGGGCCGGCCCCGCTCCGCTCCCCGCCCCCGTAGCCCCCAGCAGCGCGGGGCTCTTTGTGCTTCGCCCAGGGAGTGAGTCCTGCGGGCTGTTGTGCGCTCTGGGCGCTGTCCGAGGCCCCCGGGCCCGAGCAGGAGCTGCATCCCGCATCTCTTGTCCCCTCGCGGGTTTCTCTGCCCTTTCCCCAGCGCTCTTGTCCCGAGGCCGTAGGACCGTGCAGGTGGGACGGGACCTGGTGCAGCCGCCTTTCCTCTGCTCTTCTCCGTCCCGCTCTTGGTCCCCTCGCTGTGTCGAGGTCCAGGGCGCAGTGGGATGGCACGCTCGGGGCGTGCTGCTTTCTGTAGCAGAGGGGACCCAGGCAGAGGGACATGGCCAGCATCAGGCTGGCCCTGGCTACTCAGCCCGAGTGAGCAGGTACCTTTTGCAGCTGGGTTTCCAGCGTGCGGCCTTGAGCCTTGGTCCAGAGCAAGGCCCAGGCTCTGTCTCTGCATTCGTAGGCAACTCTGAAGTCGCTGCTTCTCCAAAGTTTCCCCTTGCCATTGTTCTTTTCTGGGGTGACGTCCCTGTTCCCTTTCAGACTTGCAGGTGCACAGGGCATCATGCTGGCTACACCGAGAAACCCTCTTGTTACCCTTTTGTTGCCAGGTTCCTGCCTCTTCTCAAGGCCCTGATTTTTAATGCTTCTTTGGTCGGGTTCCTCTTTGATGAATGTCTGTGTCCTTATCCTGGGCTTTGACAGGAGGTTGTGGAGGATTTATTTGCCCAAACAGTAAAGACTAGATGTACATGCAGAATGAATCCTGTACCAGGAGAGGCTTTACCTCGTTGGCGTTGGTGATAAGGGCTCGGGGCTGGCTGTGTGGAACATGGAGGAGCCGTGAAAAGATCGTCCGTCCTTCTGTCTGCAGCAACTGTGCAGAAAGAGCCCAAAGTGGAAAAGGGACGAGGGCGGGTGCCCAAGGCGCTGCAGGCAGGAGGGGTTAGAGGGCAGCCAGCTGGTCCTGGCAGCTCTCCCTCAGAGACCAGTGGTGACCCGCAGGGCTGGAACAGGGAAGATGGGATCTCTGTGGCACTTTCAGAGTTCCCTGCCTCGGTTTGGCTCTTGGTGCTTTGGCATCGTTAAGCAACCCTGTGTCTGTGTGATACCTGG
>NW_010330714.1:0-17498 GCF_000700745.2 Antrostomus carolinensis
AGGCCAACCACATCCTGGGCTGGATCAAAAGCATGGCCAGCAGATCGAGAGGTGATTCTGCCCCTCCACTCTGCTCTGGTGAGACCTCACCTGGAATACTGCACCCAGCTTTGGAGCCCTCAACACAAGAAGGAGGTGTACCTGTTGGAGCGTGTCCAGAGGAGAGCCACAAAAATGATCAAAGGGCTGGAGCACCTCTCCTGTGAGGACAGGCTGAGAGTTGGGGCTGTTCAGCCTGGAGAAGAGAAGGCTCCAGGGGGACCTTATAGCGGCCTCCCAGTACCTGAAGGGGCCTATAAGAAAGCTGGGGAAGAACTGTTCACAAGGGCATGTAGCAATAGGCTGAGGGGTAATGGTTTTAAACTAGAAAAGGGCAGATTTAGGTTGGGTATTCGGAAAAAGTTGTTCAATATGAGGATAGTGGATCACTGGAACAGGTTGCCCAGAGAGGCAGTGGGGGCCCCATCCCTGGAGATGTTCAAAGTCAGGCTTGATGGGGCTCTGAGCAACCTGCTCTAGTAAAGATGTCCCTGCTTACTGCAGGGGGTTTGGACTAGATGGCCTTTGAAGGTCTCTTCCAACCCAATACATTCTATGATTCTATGTTATTTTGGCTTTCCTTGTTTTTCCTATGACCTCACTGTCACCCACAGAGAGGCATACCAAGCTCTGGAAATCAAGATCCAACACTCTATTCACATTAAGTCTTCCAGTCTTATTAAGCTCTTCTAGCTCATTGTGAGGGTTGAGTGTACCTTTGCAGTGCTGTTTTCCAACAAACTTCCTAACCTGCTCAGCAGAGCAGCTGCAAACCTGGATTGAATTATAAGCTGCTACTTTGGAATAAAATGTAGAGCTAATTAGATCTGGAGAAGACTAACATGGCTTGTGTGCAAAAACGTTACAACTTGGTATGCTTTTTAATGGAACTGAAGCCTTTTGAAGGTTTGATGCTGTCAAAACGGCAAATACCTGAGAAAATACATAAGATCAAAAGCTACGCTTGAAATGAGGAGCATTCATTTTTGGATGTCCTAAAGTCATAGTTTGTAGACTGTCAGGGGAATAGGCAAAAAGCTGGAGGCAACTAACAGTACAGTACAACATACATATATAGAAATTTCTATCCACATACCTATATATATATTTTTATATAATATTTAAAATACTTGCAGCAGCATGCATTGAGTAATATTTTTCAGTCAGCCTCAAAGGATCAGAATGTAATTTGGGGATTTATCTTGATACATGCCATGCAAAGAAGAAAAAGATTTGATGTTTCATGCCTAGAATTCTTAAATGTGTCATTTGTGTTCTGTTCTAATACCTTCACATCTTCACTTGTGGATTAATTTATTTTCAGTTGCTGGAGATTGGTAATTAGCTTGTTATAAAACAGATAGGAAAAGTGTTATGAGTAAAGTGTGCTTCTTTTGAGAAATATGCTTCGATTTATGTAAGCATTCATATTTCACAGTGTGTTAGAAAATTGAATTTCCAATACTCTGACATTTGAGGTATAGTCACATCTCTTTTACTGCTGTCTTGTGTGTAGATTTCTCAAGCATAAAATAATGAATTGTATGTTAAAAACATGTTTTAGCCGTCTGCAGCTGCAGTCTGGTTTTGCTTCTGCTCCCTGTGTTTCAAATAGCACTGGAGAGAGCATGGACTTTTTGCCCATTACCAATTCATTCTTTCTGTTTTGTGTATGCTAGAGCCTAAATTTGCATTAGGTATGGAATCATTGGCAAAAGTTTGCTACTCTCTGCAATTTCAAAACTACTTGTTAAAAAAAGTTAATGCCTGAAAGTACTTTCAGTAGCTGAATTCCCAAATGATTTCCACTTGGTGCGGCTGCGGTTTTAAACTTTTTTTTTTACTGATGTTTGTGTAAGTTAGATTTGAGTAAAGGGACTAATATTAAAAATCTGTAGGATGAGATGATGTCAAATTCACTTAAAATGAAAAAGAAAGTGACTTCTCTGATTCCTTTAGGTTATACGAAGCTTTAAGTGTCGTTCTAACAAAAGAAACAATTTGCAGAGATCAGCATAGGTTTAAGTTGATTTGCTCCATTTACCTTACCAATTTGGACAGAAGAATGTAATGCTTTCTTGGAAATGTCTTTCAGATATTACATTATAGATTAATTTATAGGCTGCAGAATGCTGTTATTCATAAAACTTTTTTACCCATCTTGAAAATTAAGTTCTAAAATAAAATGTCTGTAAGAGCTGGCCTTTTCTCTTTCAGTAGGTCACTGAAGGTAAATTGGGATAAATTATTTGTTTCAAATGAACACATTAATTTACAGTGGAAAAAATATCTCAGATTTACTGAAAAACAATGTGATGTTTTTCCTATTTGCCTTGCAGTAGTGAATGTAGTTTTAGTAAATCTTTATTAAATTACCGACAGCTCAGTTTCAAATTGGACTTGAGTTCTTAAGCTGGTATTGTAGAAGTTGATTGCAAACAAATACAGAAGTATCTCCACAAATTTGATGAAAGAAATTTTGCAAGGGAAGCCCACAACTTAAATCATATTAATAGAGGATAGATTAATAGATGATAACTTATAGTGATTATAACACTTTAGGGTGGCTTCGTATTTTGCCTGTAGCTTGTGACATGTATTAAAATAATTTCGTAGTGTATGTTTTCAGTCTGTAAAAAATATGATCTTCCTCATGAATTGACTTTGTCGTAATGATGCATATACAAATATCAAAACACAGGTGATAAAATTCCAGTGCACAGGCATTGATTGGCACTCAGATAGTTTTCTGCATTCCTGGGTAAGATGATGTGGTTTGCTTTGGAAGATGCAGTCTTTCCTTTCCTGAGCTGGTGCTGTTGACTCTGTGTCTCGAAGTGATGGGTTTCATGTCCCATCAGAGCTGTTGACCCTTTGTACTATTCCATTCATGACTACCTTTCCTTGGGCTGATGATGTTGTGATCTAGGCATTGATCTTAGTCTCTGCTGATAGATGTTTCTTGCTCTTTGTGGGAAGAAATGATGAAATACTGATCTATAATGGCACTTTGATGTTGCTGAAAGTATTTTTTTAACAGTAGATTAAATTGTCGTTTGCAGCTCGTAGCTGTGTTTGATGAACAAGATCCACATCATGGAGGTGATGGCACCAGTGCCAGCTCGACAGGCACGCAAAGCCCGGAGATTTTTGGCAGCGAGCTTGGTTCCAACGCCGCATCGGCCTTTCAACCTTACCAAGCCACAAGTGAAATTGAGGTCACCCCTTCAGTCCTTCGTGCAAGTAAGTAAATGCTCATGGTATCTCAACGTGTTTCATCTTAATTTACGAGGATGCCAAGTGCTGTTATCAAAAAACCTGCTGCTGGGAATATGATTCATTATCTGTCCTTATTGAAAGCTGATCAAAATCGAGAAACTGTGTAGATCCTTCTTGCAAGCAAGTAAACAAACCTTTCTATTTTAATAAATTATTTATAAACTGCTTTTAGGAGCAATAAGCTCTTTATGTGCTGCCAGTTTAAAATTGTACCCATACTGAAAATTGCAGCAATGTTTCTAAATGCAGTTGGTGCACGGCGTAATTTTCAGTTTGCCAGTTTTGTTCAATTTAATGAAGAAAAAGGTAAAAAGAAACTAAAGATTGGAGCACTTTCTACTGAACCTGTCAATGTTGCTAGGTTATGCTTATCACCTTTCCGTAAAAACACCTGCTGATACGTGCATTTACTGTGTTCCAAAAATACACTTCTTTAAAAAACAAAACAAAGCAAGGAACATCCCTTTATTTTGTTTATTTCAAAATAGGGAAGGTTTGTTGCAAAACCATGAAGTAGGAATTATATATCACAGTTCTTGCTAGGCAGGATCTTTGAATATTTCAGCTTAAGAAGAAAGATTGATGAATGAAATTTACTGTGTAATTTTCATTTTTGTTAAAAGTACTATGCAAAAGCTTTTTGCCCCTCTTACTTGCAGTATCTTATAATTTTGTTCACTAAGCTTTTCAATAGTGTCTCCATTCCAGAAAATTCTTGGCAGAAGTCAGTATCAGTCAGTCTGATACTACAGATACAGTATTTTAAACAACTATTTGTAATTCCCAAGAGATTACTTTTTTGTAGGTGTTCTTTTAATGGATAAAATCTGTGTTTAAGTAATCAGGTAAAATGCAAATTGTAAAGTTACAAGTTTATATTAAGTTTGAGGGGTTTTGTACCAAAGTGTTTTCTGTAAAATTAAGGGAACAACATTTAACAATTAGCTTACTTGGAACTGAACATGTAACTTTTCAAGCTACAACTATGCTTCATTATAAACCAGAATTAAATTAGGGAAAGGATTAATGGCAGAATAAAGAAGTGTCCTAGAATTTCAGGACCCTTCTGTTTTGCTGTCATTGGAGTATGCCACTGCTAAATGCATATCTCATTTCCACGCTTAAGTCAAAAAGCTGTCCTCCTGGGTTCTCAGCTTGAGGGGGGTTAGAGCAGACAAATATGTACACATTTTCTCTTTAGTGTGATTATCTGGTGTATTATACAGTACATTGATGTTAGGGCATCAAAATCATATAGCACAGATAAAATTCAATGATATATTGGACAGCTCACTTATCTTCGATGTCATTCTGGAAAATACACAGAATCCTGTTCACTGATTGCTAAAATGACCAAAAAGTGCATTGAGACTCTACAATACAAAGCTCTGTAGAAATGCAGAAGACTTATAAAACTCTTGGTAAGAATTATAGCTCTTTTGACACTTTTCATAAAAGCATGCAAAAATAAAATGGGTGCAACAATTTGTCATAAATATCACAAATCAGATGTGTTCTCCTGTATAGCTAATTCAATTTTTTAAAATGTTGACAATTAGTTATATTTTGTTTCTAAATCTTCCAAACTGTAGGCTTAGAATCCCAGTCCAGTAATATTATCCCATATTAAGCATACCTATTTCAAGAATTTCATTTAAATATACATTGAAAATGGAAATAATATCCCTATTGTATTTCCTTTATAACTTGTGAAGTGAAGCATAGCATACAAATGGTATTCTCAGTATTTCAAATAATTATCTTCTTACTGTGTAAGTTCTATTCAGCAAATAAAACCCATCCAGTTTTGTGGTAGATGCAGATCCTGATTATTACATGTTGACAAGGTCATATATCTATTAATTGGATTGGAGATGGGATACAAAATTGCTGTAATTATTGTAATTTTCTAGCTAATTGCAGGGTTGGCGGTGAATATTTTACTTCTAGCAAATGAAAAACAGTATTCCATCTGAAATTGGTTTATAGCATTTTAGACATTTTGTTTTACATCTCTGGTGCATTTTGCTCACAAGCTGGGCTCTGCCTCTCATCAGTTCCCTTGCAGGAGTGTCGCTTTGTGCCGTTCTGCTACCGCTCACCTGCACCCAAGGGGTACGGAGCGGTCTCCAGCCGGAGCCTGCATCTCAGCGTTAGGCTGGGGCATAAGGGCCTGCTGAGATTTTCATCTCTTTGTTCTGGTTGCCATGCTACCCCTTTTGTTTGTTTATAGATCATGCCATCGCTCCTCTCCCAGCAAGGGAAAGGTTAGCTAGATCAGGTCCAGCTGGAAAAGTAATATTCATCTGGATTCCCTCTTTTCCCATGCACAAACACAGCCTGTACTTTGCACATGGGGGGGTTGTGTCAAATTGAATCTTTCCATCTAAATGTGGAATAAAAAAAAATGAGGCTGGCCCATACCTCCTGTGTTGTTTTGCAGTGTGAATACGCAATTCATCGGTACAAGCAGTTGATTTATTTTTTTTTCTTATTTAGCTCTTTCTCTTTTACTGTTTTTCTGTTACCCAAGTTAAACTTCCTCTTGTTGTATTTCATCAGTTGAGCTGCATTTTTTTTTTTTTTTCTAAGCATACAGTATACAAGGCGTTTTTTGTGTGTGCCTGCGTGCTTTCTGTGAAGAGGTTGGAAGCTCACTGCAGAAGATTGTTAAAGCAGACTGATGTTTATTCCCTGCTGAAATATAAACTGGAGGCGCAGGTGAAAATTGCCAAACCTAATGAGCAATTTGGCAGATAAGACAGGATGTCAGGCGGTGACAGTTCAGCAGCGGGTGCACTGCCTGTGAACCAAGTTGTTTGTTTCACAGTACTGCATTTAAATATTGTAAATAAAATCCCTCTCCAGCTCCATGAGATACTGTGAAAAGGGTCATCTCTTTGTCTAGTTTTCTTTTTAAGTTATTTAGCTCTGTTAAATAACCAGGGGTAGTCTTATTTCTTGGTCTTGGTGTGATTATATGTTACAAGTCTCTCTGAATGTTTCAGCAGTTACAGTTAAAAAGCGTTTTAAATATATAATATTATTTGGAAAATATATTAAGAAAGATTCAAAGGACTGATTTTTCCCCCCGACCCAAAGTAAAGAAGAGTAAGAGGGCTGGGAGCTCTTTCTTCTTTTCTTTAGCTATTTAATGGGAGGGTATTGCAAAGATGAAGCCAAACTCTTCTCGTTTGGGACATTATTGCTGGAGGCAACAGAGGATGCAACAAGGAGAATGCTAGTTAGATATCAGGAAAACAATTTTCACCTTGAGAGCGAAACAGGCTGCTCAAAGAAGTTGTGGTAACTCTATCCTTGGAGATGGACAGAACTTGACTGAACATGGCCCTGAGGAACCTATCTAGCCCTTTTGTGTGGAGGGGCTGGACGAAATGATCTCCAGAGATCTTGTCAACCTCAAAATGTACTGTGTAATTCTGTGACTCCAAATATAATTAATAAATATAAAAGCCTTTGCTTCTTGAAGCTATTATTTGTGAAAGCAAATGATGCTCTGTGAACATCTGTGCTGAAATATTTTGGAGTTGTGGAAGCATATTGTGCATGTACAGCTTCCCCGCATGGTTTAGTATTGTACTAGTTTGTGCCACTGTGAAACAGATCAGCTGACTGTGCCTTTTATAAGACTGCTGCTTTTGTTTTCAGGATGTCTTCAGGAGGTGTGTCAGTTCCTTAAAAAATGAGATCTGGGGTAACTGTAAGATTCTCCTAAAGGCTGAAGGGTGAGGATCTCCCCAAAACAGTGGCCAGAGTAATCTGAGAAATTATTAAGAGCTAGCTGGAAATGGTGCACTCCAACGATGTATTTGCTCAAGTGATCTGTATCATCTGTTTTAGTAGGACTCTGCATTGGTTTCATAGTCTGGTCACAGAAGCAGACTATGGAAAAAGAAAAAGGGTCTGGATGAGAACATTATGAAACGAGTGCACACCTGGCTGTGAAGATGCTGAGGAGCAAGGAACTTGCTCCTGCTTCACATCTTTCTTTGCCCAGCAGCATGACTGTTGCTGTCAGGTTCCTTGTGTGCATAGTTGTTCTTATCCTGCAATAAGCACAAGTTTATTCCTCACAGGTAGCACTTGTGTGCAGACTTTCACTGGGAATTCATTGATATATTAAAGTTCATGACCTTGCCTGCCTTTGAATTAGTGGATCTCTCTGTGCTTTCCTGAGTAGTTTTTATTAATTCACTGGCAGACTTGATGATCTGCAAGGTCTTTTGCAACCAAAATGATCCTATGCTAAATTAGTAGGACATATGAAGTGTAATCCCTGAGAGCTCTCTTAGATTAAGGACTGTTTGGTATTTTAATAAATCTGAACTAGAATATGGAGTGTTGCATAAATTCTAATATGGAGTTTCAAGCACTTTGCATGTCAAGATTTCAGTTTAGCATTTACTTCATACATTTAGAATCTGTTTTGAAATCCGTGAAATGTGCATAGTCACTGCATCTAGAAATAAAAAAGTAGTTTTCAAGGCAATACTATTGGACAGCTAAGTACACAGTACTGCGAGATGGATCTGGACATTATGGTGCATTATTATAGTGCATCTGGATATTACACTCTTTAATCAAAGGATCAAAGGCAAATGCTGTTGTGGGCTCACTGAAGTAGTTGTGAACAGGAAGACTTGAGCTGGAGTGACCAGTTGTGGTGACAAACTTGGAGAAATTGTAAACAAGGTGGGGAAAGCTGAAAGAGAGCAAAAAGAGTAAGATGCTTTGGAGACTATGACCAAGCATTGAAAGTATTGGTTTATTTCTTTAAGAAAAGATAAAAACTGTTAGGGTCCAAGTCTTCAAATGAGTTACTTTTTTCTTGTTCTCCACATCTGCTAAGAGAAGGGCAGCTGGCATTTTCTGGGGAAAAGCCATTTTTGGTAACCTGTAGGCCTAAACACATCTTTACACCTCATATAAGAAGGAAGTCTTTGTAGGAATGGTTCAGAGGTGTATTCTGTGCACTGCTGGGTGCTGCCCTGTGCTGTATGGCAGGAAGGCAACTGGCTGGTGGTGGCAGATGTGTTCTCTTCCTGGCTAAGCATTAGGTTGCGTTGTAACCACGGGTGAGCCACTTCTTGCGTCTGTTGTAAATATGTGTGTGTCTTTTCTTAGCATCTCACAAATTGTGTTCAAAAAATCCAGTACTTAAACAAGCCAGTTAAAGCACATGAATGTGTGTATTCCAAGTACTTTAAATTTGCTGTTTTAAATATGGCATTTCACTGATTTGATACAAGTATTTATCTAGAGTCCCAAATGCATGTTCTGAGATTTAATTTGTTAATATTTCTAAATGCCTTCGTTTAAAGGATTGGAACACTGCGTGTTAGTATGTTGGCAAAGAACTGCAGAGGTGAGTTCATATTTGTTCTGGTTTCAAAAATGATGATGGTTTCAGCACTCTTTCCCACATAGGGACATTATAAATTTTTTTCATTCTTGTTTGTATCCCTTTGACTCCTTATTCAGCTGTGAGTTAGATTTATATATGGAAATAAAGTAATTTTCAAGTGTCTAAGAACTAAGGAAGCAAGAGGTTAGAAGAGGGAGGAAGAGAAAGATGGGTTCATAAAAAACCAGATGTTTGGAGCTTTATCAGATAGTTATCTCTAGAGTTAAAAAGCTGCTTACAAAATGTAGAGAAAGATTCTGCCTTTACATGCAATGCTTGCTAAAGTCAATGGAAGGTTTTCCATCAGCTCCACTGAGCTTTGGGTCAGGTCAACTTTCCATGGTTAGTTTCCTTTATTGGTGACCAGCTGGTGTTCAGATACCCGTTGTTCCAGTGCAGTTCCAGGAATAAATTCCAAAAGATTTCCTAACCATTTTTCCCACTTCACTTCCTTGTCAGGTTCTCAGATGTTTTCTTTACTTCAGATAATATGAAAAGAACCTCAAACTGAGGCTTGCACTGAGCTGTTGGCACCTGAATAAGGAAGGTTTCTCATACAGCAGAGTTTGAGGAGAAGATTTATCAAATCTTTGTTTCCTCACCTTCTGGTGCTCTTGCTGTTCAGGAATTCTTAGCGGATTTATCCCTGTAGCTCTATCAAGGATGTGATTGTTTTAAAGCCAGAGTTATTGAATAAAAAAAATCAGTACCAGGTGCTGCTTTCTTCCACGAGGCTAAATTTGTTCTTTCTACAACACAGTTCTGACTTGAGTGATCTCCAGTTGGTGTTTTCTCCAAGTTTAGTGCTCTGCTGTTAATTTGGGATTGTTAAGCAGTTTAAATACCATGTGTTTTTGATGAGGCCGTGACACGTTTGTAAAAACAAATGGATTTTAAACTGCTTAAGTTTCTAAATTAACCTTTAATATCTTCAATCTTCTCAGTATACCATCAAGCAAAATACTGTAGCTTCTAGTAGGATTAAAAAAATCCCTGAAAACAATAAAGAATTTTAGAATCTACTGAATTCTCTAGAGGAAACCTAATCATGGGGTATTTCAAGATGTCGTTCCATATGGTGAGGGCTTCAGTCTTTGAGTACTGATAATGAGGAGTAATAAAAATACGGTATTGTATCTGATACCTGGTATTGTTTTGTACCATAGGTACAGAATGTAGTGAGAGAGAGACAATAAGGAAGTGCTATGAAGATATGAAGTATTGAATTTGAATAGTTTAAGACATCAGATTTGGATATTAGTCTAAATTTGACATCTTAAATAGATTTAATGATCACTTGAACAGAAAGCTATTATGGAAATCACAGCTGTATTCTGAGAATGCTTCGATAAGCATTTGTGGTGGTGGTGCTGGGCTTTATTTTCCCCTTCATTAAATGAAAGGTAACTTTTTCCTTAGGGGAACTGTATTTTTATGTATACAAAAATGTCACAGCATTTTATCCAATCAAACATTACAGAGTAACTACACAAGCCCATTCTATTGTGACATCATGGGATTAATCCCATTGTGATAAAACTATTTGTTTCTTGAAAGACTCTGTCATCACACATGTATCAGTATGTAATAACTCTTTCTGTAGATAACTTGTGATTACTCCTCTATTTCTTGGTATTTCATTGTAAACAAACAAGAAGGAGCACAGTGAAAGCAAAGGAACCATGAATCTGAAATTCGGTACAGGCAACCACCCTCTGAAATTTTTTACTTTATGGAGGCATGTGTACACAATACACTTTTTTTTTTTTTTTAAAAAAATCCAATAGTTTCTAAAAACCTCATGCAGTATTTATAGGTACTTATTCTGAAATGTGATAAACAGTATGCTTCAAGGCATCCTTAATATCCAGAACCACCAGTTGTGAGACTAACAGGTATCCTGGTCACGTTTTACTTTGCATTGAGCCAGTAGCATTGGTCTCTGAGGTGGTGGACAACTGACATAAATTACTTGCAGACAATTTGCCAACAGGAGAGGATGCAGAGTTTGTCAAATGTACTTAATTATTCACTTGGTCCTAAGTGGGATGATCTTACGGGAAGGGAGTTGTAGGACTAGTGAAGAGTGTTGTGATGCTGGAGGCTCTGTGCCAAGCTGTCTGCAGGGTTATGCTGCGTTCAGTGCAACAACTAGTGCATGCCACCCCCACCCCCCAAAGCATGTAGCTATTTTTGGCCACAAGCCCAAGGCTGGAAGATACTGTACTTAAAGTATATCCTTAATTAAGCTGAGCTTGTACTTCAGTGAGAGCATTGTTGTTGCATGCTTTTGTTCTTAATTCACAAGGGATCTTCTTGCTCCCTTCTTTATTGCATTTGCAGCACATGAACTCACTCTCTTTTCAGATGGGGATGTGTTTTGGAGATAGACCACCTCTTTTGGTGATTACTGGGAAAAAGTTGCTTTAAATTCTGTGTCTTTTGACATGTTCTTTTGAGGGGGATGAAACGGGGACAGATGGCTGCTAGCTGAATAGGCTTGTTTTTTAGTTTGTTTTTTATTTACTCTCATGTACTGAAAAGGACTAAAAGATGATAGAGAAATAAAGGAGCGCATGAGAAATAACTTTCCATTAATTTATTGCCTTATTTCATACTTTTAAAAAGATAAAATTTGTTCTTTCTCCCATTCATCCTTGTTGTTAATCTTAAATGAACTATGTAATTACGTAAGGTGAGCTCCATCTTCAGAAATGCTATGGGTTCGTGTTAAGGGCAGATTAAGCATTTAGGGTGAGAATGAAGCATGTATATTTAGAAGAATTTTTCTCCAGAGATTTTGGTCCCTGATAGCAGTGGATGCTGTAGAAGTGACAAGGCCGGCTTGAGCCCATGATCCCGGTCTGAGCGGAGACAAGGCATGAGCCCACCACCTGCTCTCCTGCCGGCATGGCTCGACTCGGCCCAGGGCAGCTCAGTGTCCCTGACTGGTCCGCAGGCAGAGCCACCTCGTCTACCCCTCTGAGGCACTGTGGAGGCAGATGGGTTCCCCCTTTGTGACACAGTGGCCACCTCACTGATGTGGCTTTCACCACTGAGGCTGATGCCAGAGCTTGACTGTTTGGGATTGGAGGTGAATGTGAACTCGGGCTGTGTTCCAGATCTGTGCTTCTTGCCTCTGTTATAGAATCATAGAATTGTTTAGGTTGGAAAAGACCTTTAAGATCATCAAGTCCAACTGTAAACCCAACACTGCCAAGTCCCATTAAACCATGTCCCTAAGGGCCACATCTACGCATCTTTGTGTGGCTAATTCTGTTAATATTTTTTGGACTTATAGAAATTGGAAGTGATTGTATATGTGAGAAGGGAGTTGGGGACCATGTGGCTTTACAAACAACAGCAAAAAGTGTTAGGTAAAGTCTTAGGTAAAGACAAAATATTTGTATTATTACTTGCATGCATTCTGTAAAGGGCTGGACAAAGACAGCAACACCAAGCTATTGTGTTTGTGTTAGCTTCTGGAAATTGTGCATTTGATTCTGGGACTAGGCTTCTCAAAGCAAATGTTGGTCAACCATTAAAACCTTATCCCTAGGGGCTGGGCTTGATTCAGCTCTCTGTATAGCACTGCTCACAACTGGAAGTAAAATTGGGCTCTTTTGGCAATGGCTGGGCAACAGCTGATTCAAAGCAGACACAATGGATGAGGTTAATATCAACAAGACTTCTGCATCTGAGCTAAATACTTGAGGTAGCCTATGTTCTCTTTCCCACAGAGGAATGGACACCTTTAGGATGAATTCATCTGACCTGTTTCACAGCTTATTTCAGGATGAGGTGGACAATGGCATAGACTAACTGCACTGGCTAATTTCCATTGATAAGAGAGAAACACAGATGACTAGTTCTGAAACAGATGTCAGTGGGTCCCATTCTGCAGGTGATTTACCTCACACTGTAAAAAGTAAATTTTTATTTGAAAGTGTGTGTGTTTGTTTGCTTAAAATGAAGTGGGATGTTGCCTTTGTTGCATTAAAAAATAGCATTTGTATTTTTGAAAGAGAAAATTAAGAGACATTTCATGTAGCCGATGACTGCTCAGTTTGACCCACAAAGCAATTTTACATGGACCTAGGAAGTTCCTACACATCCATAATCATGCTTGGGAAGCATATTTGAGTTATAGACAGTATGTCGTGAATGCAGATAGTCCCATGTTAGCTTTTTTACAGAGTAAAAATGGGTTTGAGAAAATTCCATGAAATTTTATACTTAAACTAACAGTATCATCTACCTTGGGTCTGACACTGGTATCTAGTCACTTTACACGGTACTACTCTGAAATGGGTAGACCTCTGCAAAGAGTCAACTGTCATTTTTGTTGCCAGGTGTTTTCAGACCTTGAAGTGTAGCAGGTGATGCCATGTGGCACTGAAAAGCCAGCCTAAATCTGAGGGAACAAGCATGATGCAGAGTTAATGAGCACTGAAGGACTTGAGTTGTCTTTACTGCTCTTTACAGTAGAATGCCATTCCCTCATGCACGGTGCAGCATCTGGGTGTTATGGCCATCCAGCCTTTACCACTCTTCAGGGTATCCCAGCTCCCCGTGGGCTTGGAAAAGGAAAACTTTCTGTGTGCATGCCCAGACTCAGAATGGGGGGCTGGGGAAAGGAACCATCCCTCAAATGTAGGCTATTAAAGAAGTGCCTTTGCAGGTTTATAGAGAGAATAACAGTGAGCAATGACTACCGGAACTGTTTCAAATGAAATAACATGTAAAGCAATGCTAGAAGTTAATTTTTAGTGGAATATAAAAGAATAAAATTATGTTCACAAGTTTCTGATAAGCTAGAGAATGAAGAGACACATTTGCCTTGTTAACCAGCCCTATACAAATCAATATTTCCATGTATCCATCATATTTGAATGTGATATTTGAATAACATATTTGACATATTTGAATAACATATTTGAATAACAGTGAGCAACGACTACCGGAACTGTTTCAAATGAAATAACATGGGAAAGGAACCATCCCTCAAATGTAGGCTATTAAAGAAGTGCCTTTGCAGGTTTATAGAGAGAATAACAGTGAGCAATGACTACCGGAACTGTTTCAAATGAAATAACATGTAAAGCAATGCTAGAAGTTAATTTTTAGTGGAATATAAAAGAATAAAATTATGTTCACAAGTTTCTGATAAGCTAGAGAATGAAGAGACACATTTGCCTTGTTAACCAGCCCTATACAAATCAATATTTCCATGATTTTTGGTAAGTCCTCTTTTGATCTCTCTGCTTTTGGGCTTTTTGGAACCAAAACCTCAGAAATATTTTCTGCATATGAAAGCTTTCTCCACTAAATATAAAAATGACATTAGTTTCTTCTGTTCCAACCCATTTTAAGCTCTGATGTTTAAGACCTTCATTAGATGACAGAGGGATTTTAGGTCAAGCACTGCCTGACTTTCATGATGATTTCCATCTGAAGGGTCTTGCCTAGTGAAGTCTCTTCATGTTTTATTTAAAATTTTACTTGTGCTCTTGACTCATGGAAAAATAAATAAAAATGAAGGGCTTACTAGGAGTGCTGCGGTGAAAAAATTATGGAACTGCTTTTTCAAATGAACTGCATGACATTTATCCATGAGAAATATCCACTAAGTGAGTGATTAAAGTTACTGCTCTGGTTTGACATAGTAGGCAATATTTCTGAGAGTACTGTATATGCAGATGATTTACCTCTACCTCTGTTTTAAGTTCACCTTGAAAATAATAAAACATAAGTTGACAAAGTCTTCTTGTAATCATCCTTTCTCATAGCTCTTTGATATGTTACTCAAAAGGCAATGTTACAGTGAAATAAGTATTTTCACTGTGTCTGCTCATAAGGGTAGGGGGAAATCTGTTTGCAGTTATTGATGGTACTGGGGTAGTATTCCTAGTTTGTGCTTTGGCTGTGACCAGGGGTGTGGGACATGTAGCTGAAGGCTCAGGGAGATGATCTCTGCCAGAGTGCCGGCTCTGTGGTGAGCAGGTTTGTCTACAGGAGCCAGAGGAGAAGAAAAAGAAACCACGTGTAAGCAGGAAATGGGGGAAAGAGAAGAAAACTGAACTGTTAAAAAAAACCTAGCCCCCAAAAAGTGAAGGGTGGAAAAGCCTCAGTGAAGCTGCAGCAGAGAATATATAGATGTCTGTTTATTACAGCTTGGTCTGCATATTTCTTGTGTTAGCTGAAGAGTTTGTCCTAAATTGTGTGTGTCTATTGGCAGTTCATCTCTGCACTGTGGTGCCAGCAAATCCAGAAAGCCCATGGAAGATGAGAGTACCAAAAAAGCACCCACTTGAGCTGTGTCCTCGGTGGCCCCAGGCTGTGGGCAGGGGAGCGGTGCGCAGGACAGCAGTGCTTTGCCGGGCTTGGACCCCACAGTTTTCTCTTTGTGTCTGCTTGGGTATGTGCCCAGAGGGATGAGCTCAAGGAGGGGTGCAGTGTGTGCATGTGTTAAACTCATTTGTGCTTTTATATTAGAATTTCCTTAAACTTTTCAATGGCTGTGAGTGGGGGTAGTATTGTAATACCGATATTTATGCGCTGTGTATCGGGTGTGACTGCTGGTGTTTAAGCAAGCTTCTAGGAGTTTTACTTCATTCTGTATTTTAGCAGAATGATTTTGTGGATGTGTGTTCTTTGCATGGGATTCCTATTATGGGCTGAATTGAATATTAAATTACTCCTCAAATCCTCAAGGCACTACATCAGCTTCTCTCATACTGAGCCATTTGTGCTGTACTGTATGTGCCATGTGTGAGCTTCAGTTTCTGAGTTCTCCCAGGGCTAGGATTCTTATCCATTCATTTCCATTTTCCGTTTTCAAAGTCAGAATGTTTTACTAAGGGTGAAAAATATTTTTGATTAAGTATTTTAATTTGTTCTCATGCTATAAGCTTGTATTCCCCCCTCCCCCTATCCAGTTTGCACCAGATGTTTTAGATATTTTCTGAGTACATGTGCTTTCAAGGTCTATCTGCAAATCCAGTCATGTTTAACAGGCACTGAGTCCTTGTGAATCAATGTTGTGTTTTTCTCTACTTTATGCCTCACAGATCTGGCAGATGTCTTGAGTTCTAGGAAAGCAGATGAGATTGGTACATAGAGTTTCCTTGGAAAGGAACAGTTTCAGACCTCTGTGGGAAGAAGGCATTTCATTGACCACATGTTTTGTAGAATTTTTAAAGTTTAGTAAGTAATTAAGTCCAATAATGCATCGTATGCTATATTGAAGGTGATGGCTTTTGTAAGGAAAGCTGTACTTGTGTTTTTTCTTTACTTTTCATCCTTTTCTTTTTTTTTTTTTTAAAAAAAAAACAAACCCAAAAAACCAACAAACCAAAACCAAAAACTTAAGAGAGTGGCGTATGTAACATGTACAGAAATTATGATGTTTGCTTGATCTTACCTTGGAAGAAGTTCCTGATCTTAAAGTCCTAGTTTTAGTAGGATAGATGGTAGTTTTCATTCATGGATACATATGCTTAATTTGAAGTTTAATTTTCACCTTGACTTGCCAAAATAAATAGATTTGTTTCATTTTAGCCATAACTATTTTCTTACTTTTCTCACTTGCACTGCAACATAAATTGTTTGTTATGTTTCCTTGCTTGACTTTTTTCCCTGTTATTTTTTGTGTCATTTACTTTAAGACACCTGAACGGTCATTTTAACAATGAAACATGAGAAAATGTCAAAGGTAGGGCTACTGATTAAGGCTCTTTGTGTGCTCTGTGCTTTCTGTCTGTAGTTATCAAGCTGCAGAATGTAAGATGCTCAGCATGTGTGACAGAGATGAAGCTTTAATCTGAGAGAAGGTTAGCTGGTGACTTGACTCTCCTTCCGTTTGCATTTTTCATTGAGAACCCAGTGCATGAAGAGTTAAAGGGGAAAGCAGCAAAGGGGCTGCTGGGGGGAAGAGGAGCTAGTGGCAGGCAATGCTTACCTCCCTGGGGACAAATAAAAATATGTAGCTGTTTCCTTGATGTTACTTTGCCATATAAACAATTATCCTAGGAGCCATGCAAATGATGTATGACTATGAGAGAGAAGTGAGTAGATTTCTGCTGCCCTCCCTCTCTCCCTTTCTTTCTCTTTGCAAAACTATCTGTAGAATCTGAGACCTGGGCCATCCCAGAAACTGCAAAGAAAAGTTAAAGACGTGAAAAGGAAGGATAATCCCACATGATTACACTTTTGTTATTTCTCAAGTGTTAATCACAAAATGAAAAATGGTATTGTGTGTAATCTTAGAGTTGTATAAGTGCAAGATGACATTTCGAATTACCTTTCCTGAAACACAAACTGTGGATGTTTCAGACGTAGAAGACATTCAGTGAATTACAGAGCTTTAAAAATGACAGTGCTGGGGCTTTGATGGATTCTCTGTTTTCTGAAGTCTTGAAATTAGTCAATATTTTTCTGTATTTCCAACAGAAGTTAGAAGACTAAATGCAGACATTATTGCACAGTGTACCTGGACTTATATAGGTGTTTGACAGGATGATCACAGGGTGTCTTCAGGATTGGAGTTATGAGGCTTGTTTGGAGTCTCGCTGTAGTGCTGCAGTGTGTGTAGTGAATGATTCTTCGCATACTTGGACTTATGCTTTTCTCATTTAACATTGTTCTGTATTTGTTTTCTTAACATTTTCTTTTTTGGTGCAGTTTTTCCAGCTGCAGTCTCTCCATGTTTACAGTGTCCATTCCAGATGGTTCTGTAGTCTCCCCTGTCCCGATC
>NW_010330715.1:0-3861 GCF_000700745.2 Antrostomus carolinensis
GGGGATCTTATCAGTGTCTATAAATATCTGAGGTGTCGGGGCCAAATGGATGGGGCTGAGTTCTTTTCAGTAGTACTCAGTGACAGGACAAGGAGCAATGGGCACAAACTGGAACACCGGAAGTTCCATACAAACCCAAGGAAAAACTTCTTTTCTGTGAGGGTGCCAGAGCCCTGGGACAGGCTGCCCAGAGAGCTTGTGAAGTCTCCATCTCTGGAGATGTTCAAAGCCCGCCTGGACGCTTTCCTGTGCAACCTGCTGTAGGGAACCTGCTTTGGCAGGGGGGTTGGACTAGACAATCTCCAGAGGTCCCTTCCAACTCCTATGATTCTGTGATTACCCCTTTTGACCAACAGAGATTAAATACATGCAAGAAAGGTTTCCTGAGATGTTTCTAAGTCAATGACAGAGTCAAAAAGAGTTGTGCCCAGCTTTTTCCCGGAAGAATTGTCTTCTCCTGTAGAGTGACATTTAATCTTTATGGGAACTTTTGCTAATGTGCCAGATTGCAAGAGATTGTATGAAAATTTTGTCCCCAAAGCAGAAATCATACCCAATACTTCCCTTACATAATGTAATTAATTAATGTATTGCTTTTCATCAGAAGAATCTCTCAGATTGTTTTACATAATTATAGCTAGGTTCATATTTATCAGAAACCTCTCTAGAACAGCCACAAACAAGTTTTGTTTGCCCAAGCTCACTGTATCTCACTATGACAGTGGAGAGATCATGCTCTGGTGGAACTCATGATCTTGAGGAATATGGGCCGGGCAAAAAATATAGACATGACTCTGAACCTTAGGAAACTTCTAGTTGTTTAAAGAACTAGTGGATGTGATCCCCTGGGAAACTGGCTTCAGGCATAAGGAGCAGCAGAGAGATGGCAGCTATTTAAAGACATTTTCCTGAAATCACATGAACTTTTGATTCCCATGTTCAAGAAATAGGGTAAGGAAGGTAGGAGACCAGTGTGTCCAAGTAAGGACCTCCTGGTCAAACTGAAACATAAAAAGGAAACACATAAAGAGAGGGAGCAGAGACATGGATTCTGGGAATAATATAAGGATACTGCCTGGCAGTGTAAGTATGGGATCAAGATAGGTAAGGTACAGCTAAAGCTAAAATTGGTAAGGACTGTGAATTGTACTCTTGGGATACATGAAACGAGGGAACTGTTGACAACTGACATGGAGAAGGCTGAGGGACCCAGAAAATTTTTTACCTGATTTTTCACTGAAAATTACTTTTCCCACACCTTTCAAGTGGATGGACTGCAAGACAGGGACTGGAGAAACAAAGTCCCAGTCATTAGAGGAGAAGATCAGGTTTGTGACCTCCTGAGAAACCTGAATATTCATAAATCCAAGAGACCAAATGAGATACGTTCCAGGGTCCAGAGGGAACTGGTTGATGTAGTTGCCAAGCCACTCTCCATCATATTTAAAAAGTCACAGCAGTCAAAGTGCCCTAGTGACTGGAAAAAGGGAAATATGCCCATTTTAAAAAGGGTCAAAAGGAGGAGTCTGGAAGGGAGGTGATTTGAGACAGTCACTATGGCTTCACCAAAGGCAAGTCTTGCCTGATTAACCTAGTTGTCTTCTATGACGGAGTGACTACAGCAGTGAACAAGGGAATAGCTACAGATGTCATCTATCTGGACTTCTGTAAGGCCTTTGACGTGGTCCCCACAACATCGCTCTCTCTAATTTGGAGATACGGATTTGATGGGTGGACTGTTTGGATAAGGGATTGGCTGGGCGGTGGAATCCAGAGAGTTGCAGTCAGCAGCTCAATGTCCAGATGGAGATCAGTAATGAGTGGTGTGCCTCAGAGGTCCATAATGGGACCAGTACTATTTAATATCTTAATCAATGACATAGACAGTTGAACTGAATGCATTCTCAGCAAGTATGTTGATAAAACCAAGCTGAGCAGTGCAATTGATGTGCTTGGGAAGGGATATCATCCAGAGGCACCTTGCCAGGCTTGAGGAGTGGGCTCATGTGAAGCTCATTAAGTTCAACAAGGCCAAATACAAGGACCTGCACCTGGGTTGGTGGATTCACCATTATCAGTTCAGACTGGGTCATAAATTGACTGAAAGCAACCTTGCAGAAAAGGACTTGGGGGTATTGGTAGATAAAAAGTTGGATATGAGCTGGCATTAAGACCAGAAAGCCAATCATATCCTGGGCTACATAAAAACAAGCATGGGCAGTAGGTTTAGGGAGGTTATTCTCTTCCTGTACTTTGCTCTGGTGAGACCCCACCTGGAGTACTGCATCTAGCCCTGGGGTCTCCAGCACAAGAAAGACATGGACCTGTTATACTAGGTCCAGAGTAGCCCACAAAAATTATCAGAGGGATGAAAAAACTCTCCTATGCAGAAAGGCTGAGAGATTATCAGCCTGGAGAAGGCTACATGAAACATTGTGGTCTTTCATTATTTAAATGGGGCTTATAAGAAAGATGGAGAGAAACTTTTTCCAAGGTTTGTAGTGATAGGACAAGAGGCAACAGTTTTATACTGAAAAAGGGCAGATTTAGACCAGATATAAAGAAGAAAATTTTTACAATGAGGATGGTGAGACACTGGAACAGGTTGCCTAGAGAAGTTGTGGATGCTCCAGCACTGAAAGTGCTCAAGGTCGGGTTGGATGGGGCTTTGAGCAACCTCATATAATGAAAGATGTCCCTGTTTGTGGTAGGGAAGTTGAACTAGATGACCTTTAAAGGTCCCTTTCAACCCAAACCATTCTATGATTCTATGACCATGCAATTAATTATTCCTTGTGCCTGCCTTGGAGTGCTTATTCAGAGACTTAGGGTTATACATGAAACCTCCCTTAGGGCACAATCTCCGTGTTTTAATGCCAACACTGAACACTGTTTTAGGAGGGCTGTCTCTGAAGGGGGTTGGCAAGTGACTCATTTAACCTGTCTGGAGGATGCTGCATATGGCAACCTTTGAATCACTGAGCTTACAAAGCAGAGTACAATATCACAGCACTGAGTTAAGTCATCCTCAGGGCATTTTTTTCAATACAAACAGATCCTCAGTTGACACAATTGTTTCCACTTTCTGAATGTTCTTTCTAGGAAGGTTAGTCCTATTTATGAAGCAGTAACTTGGAATTTATGAGTCCTAGATTAAATTTCTTGTACCTCTGCAGAATTTCTTTGTGACCTTGGAGAAACTTTTTAGGAAAAGATGTTTATAGGTATTGAACAGCTACAGCTGTAAAGAAGTGCTTAGTGATTTAAATGGGACATGGACATCTTTGAAAATGTCACAGAATACCAAATAACTTCTTTTCAAATCTTCCTTTTAGTCTTTTCATTCCTCAGTTGCTCATCAGTAGATAGGAAATAAGAGCACTCTCCTGTCTCATGGGATAAAAATCCATCAGGATTGTGATATTTTTTCTATCTCTGTATAAGAAATATGAGATTGGAAAATTTTAATGCAGGTGTTAGATGGACAGAGGTATGCATCATTCTTAGTATCACCTGAAATATCATAGATTACAGTAGTACTTATCATAGTAGGAAAACTTTGAAATCTCCAAGCTGTGTATTTATCAAATAATATAATTGTATAAAAAGAACCCTCCTACTACTCTAAAAACACTATTTATGGCAAGAGTTCTCAAAAGCAGATGTATTCATATAGGTATACATACATACGTACTAAATGGAACATTATAAAAACATGGGTATACAACATAAAATTACAGCTAAAATTACATCAGGAAGTGGTAGTGGCATCTAGTAGCAGAGGTCTAAGAACAAAACAACCAAATATGGAGTAATATGTTGCTACAAAAAGGTTATTTGCCTGATCAGATGTTTCTCTCT
>NW_010330715.1:3901-14698 GCF_000700745.2 Antrostomus carolinensis
ATCAGTGTTTAGTTCTACCAAAGATTACAAATCCTTGTGACAGTGAAATCCTCATCCAAGAGATGATAACAAATATGTTTTTTTACCTAATTGGTTCTAATGCCGCTTGTGCAACTGCAGCGTGCCTTTGTAATCATTACCTTTTCATGAGCAGAACTGAGCAACACATGGAAAGTTCAGTGAAAAGGGCTGTTTTGTAGAATAATAACATATCAGAGCATCTGAACTTGAAAGTAATGCCCTTTGACGCAGAACAAGTCATCTGACTAAATCTGTCATAATCATAAATATCTCCATCCTTTTCATTTGTGCTAAGTGCCCAGAAGAAACAGTCTCTTCCACACACTGCAATTCTTTATACAGTTGTTTTTGCTCTGTGATTAGTTGTTTTGCTACTTAAGTGTCAGCTTAATACACATTTCTTGACTAGCCTTTGTGTATGTTTGTGCCTATGTGTTGTGCCAGTGAAAGTAAAGAAAACCTCTCCTACAGACTGATGGGTCATCCTGCAAGGAGCAGAATTCACAACAGCATCTCTTCCTACCTCTATACAATTCCTTAGCAAAACAAGACCTGGTGTTGGTCATAGATGGAGAATACAAGAATAAGCAGGAAGGAAATTTGAGGAACAGTTCAATTATTAGCTTCTGCCTATCTTAGCATACAAAATGAGTTGGCCAAATCTGTGGATCTATTTGAAAGCTAACTCAGAAAAAAGACTCAATGGAAACATTAATTTTCTTTTGGATCAATTAGTGACTCTGTGTTCTCATAGGATTATTATCACTGGAGCTACATAAAAGAGGGCTGGTGTGCTTGTGTAAGGAAGAGAGAGAGCAGGCATGGCTCTTTTGGAGTTATTTCCTATTATAGATTGATTCAGCTGACTGTAAAAACATAGAATTAGAGCAGACTTCACTTAATAAGCACAATTCTGTGCTCTATTTATAGTAAGCAGCAAAAGAACTAGGGTATTTTAATTAAAATGTACTTAAACATCCATTTGTTACATACAAGCATTTTAATCAGATTTCTCTATAGAACTTGTTAGTATTCCAGTTACCATTATAACGCTTCATAAGCTTTTCCCCATGGTTGCATTCTTGAATGAGGGCCACTGGAGATTAAAGGAAAAGCTCCCAAAACCAAAAACATCCTACGTGATGGGTAGACTGGCCTGATATTAGAACACGTGATTTGACCTGGACAGACACTGCTGCACTGTGACTTTACAAATTGCTTTCCCTTTCTTATATCTTAGTTTTGACAGCTGTAAAGCAGAAATAATTACATAGACCTCCTCTGAAAGACCATTCAGATTCATGAAAACAAAGTGTGCTCTTGGAGAAATGTGTATTACCAACAGTAATTAAGCCTTGCTGGGGTTAATGGAAGCAAGAAGACCTAGGGATAAGCTGGAGTAGAATCTCTTTTTTCTCTGTACACCACTTCATTGTGCTTATCATTTATGAAATTTGAAAGAAAAGCATCTTTTAGGTGACTAAAAGTGCTTAATCCTATGCCCAGTTTTAGAGATATAAGAGGTTCCACTGCCATATTGACATTGCCTGCATGGTAAGGCTTGTCACATTTGTCAGCAAAGGCTGATGACGAGTTGATAATAAAAACCTGTCTTTGAAATGGGTGAGAAATTTGTTTCAGACAGTTAGAATGTGGTCAACAACAGCCTACCATGTGTTGTGTTCCTTAAAAGAAATGTCAACCTTAAAATTCCTTCTTGTAACTTTCCAGCTCCTATCACTGTCCACCACTGGACAAGTTGCAGATTCCACTAAACACGCAGGAAAGGCAGGAAAGTTGAATAAGAAACAATAAAGCTAAGAGTATGTAAAGCAATTTGAGGCACTAATAAAGCTGCTGAGATTTGATGTAAATGGCACCAAGTTTGTAGTGAATATTATGAAAGTCTGTTTATACAAGATGTGTTGGCTATCCATTAAATGTACAAGGCCCTTTTCAGACAGATATGTCAATTCACATCAGAACAAAAGAACAATAAAGCAGTGGATTCTGCAAACTTTGAAGATTATGAAATAAAATTCTAGAAGATTTGATTTGTTGAGTGTTGTACTATGTATTTTTTGAGATTAAATGCAGAACTTTCTGATGAATCCTGACCTGTTTATTTCTTTCTTCCCAAGCAAAACTAAAATAACCAATAAACAAAAAAAACCTCTCCTGCAAAGATTGTGTTATTATTTTTCTTACAGGTTTTGAGCAAATGGCTTTTTGATGCACAATTCATTATTTATTTTATGGGTGGTAGTAAAAATAAGTAATTAACTAACTAACTAGATATCCGTTCCCTCACCACCACCAACAACAGAACTGAAAGAACTGGTTCATTTGAAAAAATACTTATGGCTTTTATAGGGTACTTTTGGATAAACTTTACAATGGTCATTGAAATGACCAGCAAAAAATGTTACATTGCTACATTATTTTTATATTCCTACACTACAATGACTGGAATTTCAGGTAAATAGTTATTTGGCTTTGTCAACAGAGCGTTTTTTTTCTAGAATACCATCATTCTGGGGAATTGAAAATATATGTATATAATGGCTAATTCAGTTTGCCTACCAAAATGATGGCATTTATGTGATGACATCATGAGCAAGCTCTACAGAGAACAGCTCTATAAGAAAAAATAAAATATTTTGCCTCCACTTTACACATGTAATGCCACATTTGCTGGAGTACTTTAAGAGCTCATGTATTACGTTTGTAGTATGCTTCATAAACTGCACTAAGTAACACAGTAAAGAGTAATGGTAAGTAGATTAGATTGCTATGGAGAGTAGAATGAGTTGATTAAAAATTATTTTATATAATGGGATAAGGGAGAGGATGACCAACAAAGAAGTGAGGTAGGAGTGTACTGGGTTGGCAAGCAAAGTGTGATGTGGAATAGAGAGACCTTGAAAACAATATCAGGACTGAATGGACCCCACCCCAATAATACCCACATGAATAATGAAGTGCCTACATGGCACCAACATGAGGGAAGCTCTTGTGTCTTTTCAGGGAAATCTCCATGACTGGGGGCCTATCTGAAGTGATTGTACACCAGTTCACACAGGAAAGAAGATGGTTGATGGCATGGCATGACCACTTTTCATTATCTTTAAAGGTCATTATGATCAGGGAAGGTTCCTGAGGATTAAAAGCAAACAAATATCACTCCTGTCTTAAAAAATAGTGAGAGAGAGGATCCAGAGAAATGTGGAGTGGTCATCCTTATCTCAATCTCTGTCAAGGCAATGAATCAAATCCTGCTGGAAACCATTTCCAAATATATGAAGGGAAAGAAGGTGACTGGGAGTAATCAACATTTATGAAGTTAAAACAGTGACTGATCAACCTGATAGATTTCTACAAGATATCTGTCAGTAGGCAGGGGAAGAGCAGTAGATGTTGTTTACCTTGAATTCAGCAAGGCTTTTGGCACAGTCACCTATAGCATTCTTAGATAAACTATGAAATAAGGACAAGACAAATGGACAGTGAGGTGGACTGAAAGATGGATGAACTACTGGGCACAAAGGATTGTGATCAGCTGCCTCTTGGGTTGCATTAGGAAGAGCATGGCTGGTAAATCATAGAATCATAGAATGTTTTGGGTCAGAAGGGACCTTTAAAGATTACATAGTCCAATTTTCCTTTTCATGAACAGGGGCTTCTTTTGCTAGATGAAGTTGGTCAAAGCCCCACCCAGCCTGACCTTGAACACTTCTGATGATGGGGCACCCACAAATTCTCTAGGCATCCTGTTCCAGTGTCTCACCATCCTCATCATAAAAAAAGTCTTCCTTATGTCTAATCTAAATCTACCTTCTTTCAGCTTATAACTGCACTCAATCAGAGTGCACAGCTTTCTATTATGGAGGAAGTTTTGATTCCTGATCAGAAATACAGCCTAGAGCAGATCCATTGGGAAGTTTCAAAGCATCTCGGTAGAGTCTGGTTCCCAGACATGATGCCCACGTGGTAAAGTCCTTAGCAGACTTCTGGGCGGATGGAATAGCACCTTAACCCCAAGCTTACCATAGTGCAATTTGCTGTATAAGCTTATTCAATACTATAGTTTTTACTGTCAGTTACTTTGATTAGAAAATAAATTCTTCATTCAAACATGATTTATGAAATCTAGATTCAAAAATGGAAATCATGGATAGCTCCAAAGCCCTCTTTCATCCGAACAAAAATCTATTTTCTGTTCTAGAATTGTTCTTTTTCACTGACAATGACCTCAGGCTTTTATGGAAATTAAAAGACACTGTCTGTGTCTTGGATGAAGATATTAATTAATTTTTGTCCCAGTATGGATACCTGAGGTGACACAACTCATTACTGGTTTCCACTTGGACACTGAGCCATTGACTGCAACTCTTTGGATGCAGTCAACCAGCCAATTCATTATCCATCTAAGAGTCCATCCATCAAAACATTATCTTTCCAATTTAGTGGGAAGAATGTTGTGTGGGTCCATATCAAAGGTCTTACAGGAGTCCAGATAGATGACATCAGTACCTCTTCCCTCGTCTACTGATGCAGTCACTCCATCGTAGAAGGCCACAAGATTAGTCAGGCACAGTTTGCCCTTGGTGAAGGTTGAAGGAGATGACATTTTCCTCCTGCTTTAGTGAGACAGATTTGGTGTGCTGTATTCAGTGCTGTATTCTGGCTGGACCAGACATTCTCTAGAGGCCCCTTCCAACTTCCAAATATTCTGTAAATCCATGATTCTTTAATGGGACCTTTTATTGAAAATCAGCTTATATAAACATAATTTTGTGTAGAAAACTATCTAAAGGAGCCATGAAAACTGCATAATGATCAATTTCAACATAACAAGAACATGATTAGAAGACTGCTGATATGCTAGAGTTCTTTTGTAGAAGTGATTATGCAAAGATGATGTTACAGGAACTTATGAAAAATGCAACACAAAAGGATCTTGGAAACATCAGTAAGGGAAAAAATAATATAAAACCTCACAAAGAAGAAGCAAGAAATCAAAGAAAATAACATTTCATATACCTTGGGAAAATGCAGTTAATAAACTTAAGGAAAAGAGTATTTTCAAAAGGACAGAAACACAATCAAATAATAATGTTTAAAAATCTGGAGCTGATAATAGATAAAATATTAAATAATTATCATTGGTGTGGGAAGTAATGTTGCAGCTAAACAGCAGACAATAATGTGATTTTCTGCTGCTTATTCTGAGATCTTGCATCACAAAAGACAGACACCTGGTGAGATAACATCTGGTATGCTTAGCTACCTTGATTTTGAGGTCATTTTTATTATTTAGTCTGATCTCACTCAGTAAGAAACTTTTGAGTTCTGACATTCAATATGTTGTGGTTCAGAATTCCTCTTGAAACTTGGAATTTCATGTTTCAATATTGTCCTGAATTTATCGGGACATGAGAAAGAACCACCAGTTAAGAGGCTGATTACATGTTGTGTTTTTACTCTTAGACTCTAGACTCAGAAAACAAGGGGCTCAGCATCTGGAAAAAAGAAGTGTTGCCAAAAAGATGTATTATTGAAAAGAAGGAGGGAAAAGAAACACAGAGTCCAAAAAGAAGAAGATTAAGATCCTGGCTGGAGGAAATATCCTAGAAGCTGACGGAAGTCTGGGACATGGACATATGTGGAGATAAGTTCCTGAGGATGCACAAGGACCTTGGCCAGTAGCATCCATGACCAACGACTGTGAGCAGAGTCTCAGCTTGGACCAACACAACTTTCCGTCTGAGCATCATGGACCAGCAGCAACGTCCTTGCAGGGGAGGAGAGTTAAGATCTGGTGAGTATAGTGCTGCAGGGAAGAGTGAGTGAATTAGACAATCAAAAAAATACATCCTTGCTTCTTAAATAAACCCTGGTATCCAGATACACTACAGGTTGTCATTTAATCTTTCTTGTCCATTACTTGATACAGATATAAAAAAGGAGAAACTGAGCCTTCATATATGCTGAAGTATTTGCAGGATGGATATAAAGAAAAAATGTGGCTCTTGCTTAAGGCAATTTAATCACAGAGTCCCTGTTAGTTTAACATGTGGAAAACAACTACCTGGTTTCAAATATTTCATTGTTATTATAATTATTATTATTATTCTTTTTAATTATCTACAGATAAATGAACAAGTCTAGCATTTGAAGGAAATTTTCTCACTTATTTTAGGGTACATGGCCACTCTGATGTTAGGGAAAAACAAAATCAAACAAAAAAAGACCCACCACCAAAACCACCAACTAATTTCATCTAATTTATTTTACATTAAATGGATTTCTCCTTGACTTCCGTCAGTTACCAACGGAAACCCAAAATGTGCTTATGATCATTGTTTTAAACCACCATTGTAAGAGATGTGAGCCTATTAATAAAATCTAAAACCATTATAAGAATCAATAAAGGAAGGAGAAGATGCAGAGACTCCAAGTATCCACCAGGACCATTGACTTTGACTCCTGAGTACAAAAGTACAAAAGTAACAGGTATTTAGTCTTCCAGAAGTGAGATTACATCATCAAATATATGGAAAAATACCTAACCTTCTTCAAAAGGCTATAAAGTTCAAATATCAAGAAAGAGTCTCAAGCTTTTTCCTACTGACAACATACACTGTAATGCCCCACTGGGCTCTAAACAGAAATTCAGTCTAACTTCAGAAGCTGCTTTTAACTGCTTCACGTGCATTTGATCTCATGTATTCTACATTCCTGCAGAACTCTTGATTTTTTTTTTCTTTTCTTTTACTTAAATCCAGGAAGTTATGCAATCACAGTCCCAAAAGAGTTGTTTTTGTCCTCTATACATAGATGTAGACCTTGAAAGAAAGATTAATACCCTGGACTAGGATTCATCTTAATCATTAGACATAGAAAGTGCAGATATCTACATTTGAGTTAGTTGTCTGGGCTCCCAGAGAAGAAAAGCAGAAACTGTAGGATTGCAGTTTATTTGATTTCTGTTAGAGGTTTCCTTTAGTAATGAAACACAAACTAGATATTAAAAAAAAGGGGAACCTAGAAAAGCGGGTTTATATGAAATATTTGCCTTGGGAACATATCAGTTTTAGCATTATATTGTGGTGGGATAAGATTCATAAGCAAATACATCCTGGATCATTTTGGTGCAGAGTACAAGGAGGACTTCAGTGTGCATCAGGGGCTCACAGAGATCCAGTTAACTGAGGACAACCTGGAGGTTTCAACATAAACAACTGTGCAATATACATCAGTGTGCTCAAATCTCTCCCAGCACTAGTCCCTCTGACTTCAGTGTCCTCTGTAAACTGTTACAGTACTTGATTAATTTCTTGGAAACTGAGCTTTATAATTTCTCATTTTTCCAACTCAGAAATTGCACAATGCACAAACATAAACTGGTCTCACTGTTCCCCGAATCCTGTTATGAATTTTTCTCTGCACTCACCTCATTATCAGATGCAATGTAAGCTGAATAGAGTGAGCTCCTAAAGCTTTCCAACATAAAATATGATCCATAGAGCATTTTTGTTGTCTTCCTGCCATCTTCCTTCTTGCACAAGTATTTTTCTGCATCCTTTACAAAAATCACAGAACTGTTGGGGATCTTGACAGCACTGAGTACAGACAAGGCAATTTCCTTATTTTTTGGCAGTCCTGGTTTTTGTACTTCTGAAGATTATTTGAGTCCTTTCTGTTACAGTACTTCACTGCTAGCTTGTTGAGATGTATTGTTGAACAAAAGTGTTTGTTTTTTTTTTTTCTAACTTACTACTTTCCACTGTAAGGTCCCTCATCAAGTAAGTTCAGCATGAATTTCCTACTCTTGGTCATGTTACTGAGCAGTTGATTATAGGGAAAGAATTTTAAGGTACTTTAGAATATCCTGTTGAAGAAGCATGTCTTTGTCATTATTTATCTCGCCTTTTTTTTTCTTATCTTCAAGATTTATCTGTAAATATTTAATGTCTTTATTGAGATCTTTATTGTAAGCACTGTAAATTGGTGAGTTCACGGATGACTCCCCTTTAACAGCTGCTACAAGAAGTGACTTTAATCTATTTGGTGTTTTATTTGTTCTGTATAAAGTAAAATATTGTGTAGTACTTTCTTAAATGCCCTGCAGACATTAAAGTGTGCTACATCAATATGTTTATCTTGATCAGATATATGAATAATAGCAGCATAGAATGAGAAGAGGCATTCCATGTCATTTAATATAGTTTTATTTTATCAGAAACTATTATGTTATGTAATATCTTTTATCGACTGCTCTACAGAAGAACAAGTATATTTCCCTGACTACTACAATTATCCTGTTGTATCACAACTTCATTACTATTATGATTAAAAGCCGTCTTCTAAGTTATAGCCTGAGTTTATTAATTGTAATTATGCTTTCTTGTCCCACAATTGCCCTTTATCTTAGACTCATAGAATAATAGTTCTTCTATCATCTTAATATTCAGATATGTTAATAATCAGTTCCAAATAAATTTCTAAGTAGAATACTCTCTTCTTTTTTTTCTTCTTTTTTTTTTTCTTTTTCCCTCCTCCAGGTTAAACAAACTCAATTCTTTTACTCTTGGCTATGAAAACGGTCTCTTTTTTTAAAAAAAATTTTTATAGAAATAATTTTCAGCAGTTATACTATCATCAGGAAAATGACAGGCTTATTTCATGAGCCCCAAGGACAATCATTATTCATGAGTTTTGCTTGTTTGTGTATTGAATAACCATTTTATCATTGCATTGTTTTTTTTCTGGGATTGAAATCAGGCTAAGCAGTCTTCAGTTTTTGCAAATTCTGTCTGTCTTACTCAAAAATATAAACTAGACTGATGATGGTCTTTTCAGTCAAGAAGTCTCACAACCACAACTTATCTGTCTATCTATATATCTATTTAAATACTGTTTCTTGCTCAGGAAGCTATTCAAAATAGACCTTATAAGAAATAAGCTTCTTGATTTGAAAATGTAGTATTTTAGCAAACACTACTTTTAACCACCTTTATTAGAAATACTATGCTTTCTGTTTTATTCACAGCATGATGCAAAGGCAAAATACATACTAAGCATTTTACCTTGTTGTCATTCTTAGCTTTCAATTGAAATGCAACAGTGGATGAATCTTCATTGTAATATGCCTACTTACTGGGCCATGACCCATGATTTTTACCAGGCCATTTAAACTTCAACAATTGTTTTTCTTCCTTTATCAGCTGCCTGCATTAAAGTTTCTGTTTCTATTCATTATGTTCAAGTGGTTCTTTTTTCCATGTCTTATTGCATATTAAACTAGAATAGTAATTTTCACCTCTTCTTTTAATCAAGACTTCTTTTGTGTAATGAAAGATTCTCTGTGTTTGTGAAATCATGGCTTCTTGTGAATCCAATAAAATGTCCTTGAAGAATTTACAATGTCCATTAGCACTTCCTTCTTTAAATTTATCACTTCATATAAAACATCATTAAGTACTGGGATTAAATTTAACACTTAATATAAAACATCATTAGTATTAGGGTGTTAATATTAGCATAATCTCTTGAATTCAGAGAAAGATTTGCCAGTGCCTGTTATGATTATAATTGATGAGCAAATCCTATGAGTTCCATAAGCTTAATGATGTCCAAAAGCCCAGATGATTTTTGTAGATGCAGACACCTTTTCTTCTTCCCCAGTGTAGCCATAGGTGATATAGGTGACTGATCTCACTAATCTCCCCCAGCAACTAGACCCTGTCTGGTTACTCTTGTTATTTTAGAGTTATCTCTCTAATTTATGTTCACAGCGGTTATCATTGCTTCTTAAAAATGGCCTCATGGATTTGCTGCTAAGACCTGTAACTATTTACTTTAAACCTGCTGCTTTCTTGAAGGTGCAATTTTATCTATATTGTAAAGCCCCTTAAGGCAAGATTCTCCTTTTTGAAAAGGGTCATATCTCTTCAAAAGAAGGCGGCCTTTCTAGTGGTAAGGCAGGATGTTGCTGCAAGATGTAGTATGTGCATAGTCAGGGTTCAGTAAAATGTAAGAGATTGCCAACACAGTAAGAGGGAACAGAAAGGAAACAACCTTTTCTGCAGGAACAACTAGGTTTGCACTTTTCAGGAAAACCTTGGGGTGCTAAAACATTTATGTGTGAATCAAAATATGAGCTGAATGTACATCATGATACCCAGGAGGTATACTGTTTCCTTACCAACCTGTAACAAGAAAAATACTTGTTATACAAAAATGCTTAAGATAATGAATGGGGAAAACAAACAAACAAACAAACCCTGATATTTACAGTGATGCATAGTATCTCTAGTGTTGAAAGGGACCTCTGGAGGTCATCTGGTCCAACCCTCCTATACTCAAGCAGGGCCATCTCCAGCCCATTGCCCAGAACTGTGTCCAGACAGTTTTTTAATATCTCCAAGGATGGAGACACTACAATCTTCCTGGAAAACCTATGGCAGTGCTTGGTCACCTTCACTGTAAAAAAGTGCTTTCTGATGTCCAGAGGGACCCTGCACTGTTTCAGTTTGTGCCCATTGCCTCTTGTCCAATAAAAAGAGACTGGCTCTATGCTGTTTATACCCTCCCTTCAAATATTTATAAATATTAATAAGATCCCCCTGAGCTTTTTCTTCTTTAGGCTGCATGGTTTCAGCTTTCTCAGCCTTTCCTCACAGGAGAGATCTCCAGTCCCTTCTTCACCTTTGTGCCTTCACTGGATTTTCTCTATTATCACAGAATGACAGAATCACAGAATATTAGGGA
>NW_010330716.1:0-5817 GCF_000700745.2 Antrostomus carolinensis
CTTCCTTCCACCCTCTATAGGCTTCTTTTTCATCCCCAAATTCCAGTTCAAGTCACAAGAAAAACAGTTTCAAAATGGATCTAAAGAAAAACTACAAAACCATGTGCATTCTTGAGCAGGTGGAGCAGTGGGTCCTTGGATGCTGCAGCTGCTGAATTTCAATCTTTCCTTTTTTTGCTGATCAAATTACATGGTAAAAAATTGTGGTGTAAATTTATGAAGAATTATGTACAAAAATTCCAATATGAAGAGTGTTGAATTATGTAGACAGGGGAATATTTATTTTAGGAGGTCCTCTTATATTGTATATTGTTTTTCCTAAAATTCCTGCCACGAACAGTCCATAGCATGGCAAATGGGGATTCATTGCAGAAAAATATAGACTCCCTTTGTCTTTTCTCCCCCCAGAACCTTTGAGGATAATAAAATACAAGAACGAGAAAAATGGGGCATCGATGATTTTAAGCTTAAACTTTAAATGAATCACTTCCATTATAACAGAAGGCATTTTTTCCATATTAAACTGTTGAATACTCAGATACAACCATTGTATACTTATATATGTGTTTGCATACATAGATATATATTTATTTATATTTTTCTATATTTGTGCATGTAACATGCAGGGTGAAAGACAGTTTTAGGTAGAAAATATGACATACACAGTTTTGCTAGACTGAAAACAGAAATTAAAACAAACTTGGTACTTTGATTTCCTGTTCTTCCACTGGCATCTTTGAACTATGTTTTGTATTTTTCTTGCTTACAATTACTATGTAAAACTGTAGTTCTACTTTTTTTTTCTTCTATTTGCTCCAAGTAGAAATTACATGCCAGATAGATGGAGCATGTTCTTCTGTGCACAATCCTGAGAACTCGGTAACTTTGCAAAAAAATCAAAACCAGAACATTTCCTCCTTAAACAAAACACGTAAACTCATCACTGAAAATTGAAAAGATTATGCAAAGAGCTTGCTGCAGAATCTGTTGACTATTAAAATTATGGAACCAAATTTTCCTACTTTTCTTTCTCAGATTGATTCCACAACTGGACAACATCTCTCAAATGCAAAATTATTTTTCCTCTTATTGAGATTCTGCAGTGTATTATTGAGAAAAAGAAATGACCACTGAAATGCCGTAAGGGAGAAGTCAGCTTGGGAACCCAAGCTACGGAGGATAATCAGACTGTCAAAAAAACAATTTAAAATTGACTATGAGAAAGAACAATGACATTTATAGTACTGGAAATATTAATAGGTTTTGTTGTTGTTTTCAAATTATATGTGCTAAAATTATTTGGGAAAACTCAGCACTTCCCCACAAAGGTTTTTTCTTTGTTGAAAGCAAACTAATCCATTAAAACACAACTTCAACATTTTTGGGCATCCTTGACCATCACCCATAAAACAGAATGTCATTTACAAGGGAAAATAATGATGAAAAAATGCTATAATCAATCCACACTGGAATGAAATTACACTCCTTCTCTTGGGCCAAGTACAAGGACACTTTTAATTTCAAAGAACTGATAAGTATATAACAGTGACAGTACTGATCTTTTTCCAGGACTGACTATTTTCTTCATTGCTTTTGATAGTAAAAAAATTGTTAGGAGGAAGAAGTGTACTTAAAAATAAGAGAAACTTCATGATCACAATTCATGAAACCATAGGTTCCTTGATGCCACAAGAGGGGCTTTTTGTATGTTCGTAGCGTAAGAAAAATAGATAGAAAATCCACCTTCTTCTTCAAAGAAGGACTTAGTTAACTACAGTTGCTTACAGGAAACAGAGACACAAATGACAAAAGATTATCTATTAATTAGTGGAAGAAGTATATCTAAGACAGAGGTGAGACCGCCAAGATAGATTTTCCTAACAGTTACCTGAAATCCTAGTTATGTGGATATAAATTCTGCTATGGTACTTGCCTTCAGCTATCGTACCCTAGAGAACACACTCTGTTCAATTTACTAGATAAGACAAAACATTTTCTTCCTTTTTTTTTCTGTTTACAGAGATTATTTTCATACATATCAACTCCATGTAAATTCTAGCTCACAAAACATGCTAGATAGAGCATCTATTCTGTTCAATACTTAAATTATATACACCTTTTTAAAAGACCACTGTGTTTCAGTATGCAAAGTGAATGATACAATCACTATCTTGGAAAGGATGGGCAATCAGAAGAACAGCCTCTCATTAATAAACGCATTTGGATCCAGGGCTCCAAGTGTTCGCATCAGCTGCTCACCTCCATTGGGATGAGGGGAGAGTCAGAAGAGAAACACAAGCACCAGTTCTCCAAATGTGATCAGACTGCATGTTGCATTATGTCTTGCCCAGGTTTGTCAACTTTAATGTTTACTAGAAGTGACAACACTCTCAAATGAACAAGAATTACAGCACTCACAGTAGTGAAGATAGTTGTTTGATAACTATGGAAGAGCTCAAAGCACATCCTTATGTGGCACTCACATTTCAGCTGTTGCGGATACTTCTTTGAAGCTGAAGAGCAGTGACTAGCTCCCACTGTAGTCACCAACAGCCTACGATGCACCCCTGGAATAAATGGAGAGGTCTCAATGGGCTCCAAGCAGAAGGATTAATTGGGGTTTCTATGACAAACTTCCTTGTGCTCTGATTAAATTCCTATAAATCCCTACAGCAGGGCCATACTAAGCCCCACCTGAAGTTCAGGTGCACTCTTTATCAGACTGTGACCAGGCCTTAGCCATTTTCTGTCTGGCAGCACATACAGTTTTATGTACCTACTTATATGGAACAGAAATCATCCCATTAGTCACCGGTAATCATGCTTTATAATGTCATATGGCAACATTATCTAAAGATGCAGCTGAGGCCAGTGCAAACATCATTAATTGAAGACAAGAGACTTTACACGGGCCAAAGCACTTAGAACCCACATAAATAAGATAATAAAAGAGGTGAGAAAGTTAATAAGTTTGATCAATATTGTCAAGTTCATATTAACTGATGAAGATAGGAAAGACTGTACCTATGCCTGAATGAGCACACAGCCCTCCAGTGGATGTCTGTTAACGTCCCCTGGACACGTTAATCCACAGAGGATGTGCGTTACTACTACACCTGAATTCCTGCTTTCTGTTTGTTAGTACAAGCTCTTGCAACTCATCTCACTAGGTAGGGAAGTTTCTTGTCTTACTTAACCTGTCATGTATCAGCAACAGATGAGTAGGCAGAGAACATAATGATATTGAGTACTCAGAAGAAAAGTGGACTAAATTGCTGTCTGAGTTCATGGGATGAACCCTGGTAGTTAAAGCTTGAGAATAGTACTTGTTAAGTAAAATTCATTAGTTTTAAACCAACATCACATTTGCCTTGACAGGTGCACATAAACAGAGACCTGATTTGCTAAGCTTCAGTAACTCTGTTCCAAATGGCTCTTCACAGCCTTCTCACCTAAACAAAGGTGGTGTGAAAGTATTAAGTTAAAAACAAGGAAAAGGATTAAATTTATTGACATTAGCTGTCTTTTCCATATTTTCCTTCCTTACTTGCCTGTATGAACAAATACCCACAGGTCATACACATCAGACATGGTACCTAACACAAGTGTGATCAGGATATAGACCCACTGTCCTTATGTTTAGCACCTGAGGTTGCAGTGAGGAAGATCTGAGTCTTGATCCAGAAAGCAGTCCGAGGTAAAGTGGGGCAGAAGGTAGGACCAGCAGGTAGAAGGCTTGAGGTAGATTTGTGACTGAAGCTGCAACCCTGAGCTATGGAAGGACGGCTGAGGACCGGTGGACCAGCAAGCCATCAGGGTGGGGTTAGTCCACAACAGGACAGTCAGACATCACAGCCAGGATGTTGATATTGGAGAGTTTTTCATGTTGCTTGAAGTAAGATAACATCTCATAGGGCTTCACTAGTATACAAGTATACTAGTCACACTGGAGATGGGAAACACACGAGAAAGCCCCTAAATGAAAGGGCGTGTTAAATCCTAAAACCTATACCTTGGCTAGGCAGAGAGGGGCTGACTGTGAGTTGTCCTGCATTTCTTTCCCTTAGTCAACATGTAACCTAACCTCCTATCAGCACAACACTTAAATTACACTTCTAAGATTGCTTTTAAAAAGATAGCAAAGGTAGTGTTGCCAGGGTTTTTTCAGCTTTCCAAAAGCTATTTTTTAAACTAGGATCCAATCTCCAAACCAAGTCAGACCTGAGCACAGACTTCAAGCATGCACAGATTTCCAAATTAAGAGCTCAGAATACGACTCCTACTCCAACTTCAGAATTGCAAAATAAATGACCTGATTTTCTGAAGTTCTTACACAAAACAACTCCCATAGATGTCAGTAAAAACCTTAATTCAGAGTTTGACTTCAGTGCTTTGGAAATCAGGTCACTTGTTCAGGTACCCAAATATAGGTTTAGAAGAGTAGCTACAACTTTTTTTTTTTTTTTTTTAATAGTTAGATTCAGTGTTCAAAGCAGGTTATTGCTTCTACTCACACAAGACAATTCTGCAAAACTTAGGCCAAGATTCAAATTTTGTAAGGAGACATAAAATCCAGGGGCTTATAGAGCCGAGGCTTCAGTCCTTCACACAGATGCACAGGTCCCCATCCCTTGGTAGGAGAAATGTCAGCCTTTTGTTCTAATGACCCTGTAAATGACCCTGACAACAGCTCCTTCCTCAGCCTCTCTTTGTTCTTCACATAGTGTTTCCTAAAACACTGAATTAAATAAATAGTAAATGCATAGCTGGATGCAAGAAATTCAGGTAAGGATTAAAGTGCCACTGTTTCATATTAAAAAGCGCAAGTATGTAGAAATTATTAATTACATGGTTATGTTTGTTTATAATGGTATAATGTACATAGCTATAAAAATAAATGGGAAGTGGCAGGGTTTTGTCTGAGCACTGTTCTTTGATTTGCCTAAAAAAGATGCACATTTTATTTTGTGTGTGTGTGTATCTGTCTGTCTGTCTAATTTGCTGCCAGAAGGAATGGAGAATAAGAGGAACAACTTCCACAAATGACAGACCGGGAATCACTGAGAGGAAACCCAATACAGGTATAATCAGATGTGAATTTTCATGATGTATCCACTGTGTATGAGATGATCTTTACTGGAATCATATTTATTTTTTAGAGATTGGTTCTTTGTTGTTTTACATACGCTCAGTGCCATAGATCCAGCTATATGAGAGGTGATTTTCTTCCCTTCCCCCACAGCTCTCAAGTGAAAGATTTCTTGTTTCCCTGCTTTCATCCTGGCAAAGCCATGCAGCATTATCCCTTCAAAACCAAATCTTTGTGTTTCTGTCACTATTCTCTCCTCTATTTTAACCAAAGAAATTAAGTCTGACAGCCTAAACAATTTAACAATGACGATACTGGTAGCAACAGTATGACTCTAAAACAGCTTCTTCAAAACAAAGTGATTTTTCCTGCACCTCAAGACATAAAGCATGAAAAAAAAGCCAGTAAATACTGGGTTCTGCACATGTATTTCCACTTACTAAATCTTTCTTTGTAATAGCCTGCAAACTTTCCCTCAGCCCAGATGGTCTCCATCTCTAGCTGGAAGACACAGAGAATCCTGATTGCAGAGAGTAATAAACATGACTGCCAATGGGTCAATAGTCTGTTTACTCCCCTCTTCTTCCTAAAGTCATCTGTAAGATTTAGCATACACTTTAATGGTCAGTTGAATATCCATAAATCTGTTGGTTTACTTTCTAGCATACTCTAGCAAGAAATTACATCCTGTGCCAAAAGTCCATTACTACTACATAGACATACGTCAT
>NW_010330716.1:5842-18111 GCF_000700745.2 Antrostomus carolinensis
ACACTCTGGGTGACAGGGTGCAAGATGACACTTGAGAATAGCTCCTGTTTTGGGGGTATTTGTAAAAGGAGCAAGAACAGATGAGTCCTACTCCTACTACATCTGTTTCTAAGGGGTCCATAAAACCACAGGGCAAATTTTGCAGCGTGACTGCAATTATATGCACAGGAAGCTGGATTCGAGGAATTTCATTAATCCATTGAGAACTGAGAAATCCATTGTGTGTTGTGGCCGGACAAGGTAATCAGAGAAAATGAACGCCCTTTCTACATCCGTCTTTCTGTACATCTGTATTATTTTCATATTTTTTAAACACTTTGGCTGGGTTTCCAAGTGACCAGAGCATAAACAGAACTGGCACAGGATGCTGACAGGGACGTTGTCGTGGTAACAGAGAGGGAACCCCAGCAATTGGAAACTTGGAGGCAGGTAATTAAAGATGCCCAGAAGCCAGGGACAAGGGTTTGATACCGCCCTGTTACCCCGAGGCAAACGTCAAATGAAGATGAAACCTTCTGCCCCATGCTCATAATTAATGCTTCCAACTGCGCTCTCAGGAATTCTCAGCCTTTGCATTTAACTGAGGGAAAGTAGTGGTTTTAACAAAATACTGAATCACCATTTTCCTGTGCACTTTGTTATCTGTGTTTCTGTAGTGACAGTATATAACTAAAAAAAAAAAAAAAAAACCAAAACCCTAGCCAGCTGCAGATGACCCTGTAATTGGTGACATCAAGATTATTTGGCATCCATTATTCACAATGTGAATTGTCAATGAGTAAAAATATTCTGAAAATGTACCTACCCATGCACAAAGATCTGTCTGACTCGTTATAGAGTGAATAATTATATCATTTACAAAAAAAAAAAAAAAAAGATAAATCGCTCCCTTGCTAGGAGAAACAAAAAAAAAACCCCAGCTTGCTCCTTCAGATTGCAAATATATATGATTCAGCACAACAAATGAAATTTTAACTGGCTTCCCTCTGTGTTAATAAGCATATAATTATGCGCAGTTAATTTATTTGCATTCATGATGTCCACATGGATACTTAAGTATTCATATGAACTCACAGAGGCAGATGTGTTGCTATGGCCAGGGTCCCATACACTACATTATTTGGTGACTCTGCAGTTTATCCCTTGCTGAAAAATATGTTCCAGGTATTCAGCTTTCATCATACACAAAAGCAGCTCTAGCAAAGCTTTGTGGTGCAAGGAAAAGCCTGAGAATTCGAGCTGAATATCATCTGCAACAGTCACGTCTTCCAGCACTAGCAAGCAGACTAAAACAATAGGACACAGATCTCAGAAACATCATTTATCTTAAAGGACTGCTAACTATTAACCTAGGAAATTATCATCAGAAAGTGCAGGAACACCACAAAATAATATAGCAGTAGTAACAGAAGATTATATGTCCAGATTCGAATCTGAGTCTTCATTTAAATTTATCTGAAGCTCCTGCAAAAATGCCCAAATTCCCAGCAGTGATGCAGAATCTGGGGCTCTTGGCACAAATTTTGGATGTATTTGGCTTTGTAGGAGGATGTCTTTCACCTGTCAACTCATGTAATTATACCTTCACAAATCTAAATGCATTCTTTTTTAGGAGTTGCAGGAAATGTTATTGCAGTGCAATGCATCTTACTAGCCAGAACTCAGAAAACATAAGATGACTAATATGTATGTTATCTTTTTACATTTAAAGTCTTTCAGAGAGTGATTTTATCCACTGCATGTTGTCTATATTTTGTGTAATGTGCACACTAGCTATAAACCTGAAACTAAAGAATTATTGTGAATTTAGTAAAAAAAAAAAAAACCCCAATGCCAAACCAACCACAAAAAGCATATGCAGAAGAGAAAGCAGACTCTCATTTTTGTTTTGTTTAAAAATGTTGAGGAGTCAGACCATATCAATATCATTTTAAAACATTGAAAAGTATGACATTTTCGAGAAGGTGCACAAGTAACCTCAACTCTTCCCTCAATCACTACCAGATTGAAAGTCTTTTTTCTGTCAGCTGATTACAGCCATCTTCACTTGTGGCAAGTAAGAGGCCATTCATTCAGCTCAACACCTGGCAACCTGACTTGCTTCAGGAGCTAAATTTCTGTGTCGTAGACTTTCACGGGAAGACAACAGTGGCAGATTCTTCAATAGCAGCTACTACATTTAATGAAGGGAAAGAGCCTTATTACTGCAGTCATTTGTTGCCATAGCTTCCCATGTTAAAGCCAAAGAAACCATTAGAGCATCTTTCTACCAGAGGCCAAAGATTTTCATTCAATTACATCCATCCAGAGTGCAATAATTTGAGTTCAGCAAAAAGCATACCTTCCCAAAAGCCATCCACATTCAATTTGAATGTGCATGTCATTTTTCATTTCAGTTTCTGAGGTTTTGACTTCCAGACACTGGTTCTTCTTTCTCTTGGATTTTTTTGACCCAGGAAAACATTTAGACATTCTAATCAAGCCCCTTCTTGATCTACCTTTTGATAAAATATGTGCTGTGGCCACTGGTCAAGCAAAGTAGCAGCTTGGGAAGAGAAAAATAAAACTGATTCTGGTCAACTTAGTTCTGCAGCATCACCTTTTCAGAGCATCCCACCTTGCATCACTGCTCCACAATTTTTGGCTCATAAGTTAGCTCTCATCTTACATAAATAACATCACTACTTCTGTCAAGTGATACTGCTTTCTGCCTTCCCCTTCCAGGTCTATAATATGCATCAGAGTGATTTTTACTCCCCTGAGGAGTACAAATCCCTCCCTCCTTCTGTCCCTTCCTATCTCTCACTCTCTCTCCACCAAGGAAGTCAGCAGCTTTATGCTTATTTTAAAGACTGGCAAGCAGAAACACAGAGAGGATAATGCCTTATTCTGTATCACGTATCAGACGAGCAACCTGTAATCTAAATCTCCTGGCTAAATCCAGCAACTATTTCTGTTACCTCTACACCTTACTGCTGTTTGTCTTCACTACACACACAGACTATCAAATTTAATAGTTTCATATGTTAAAATATATCAAAGATGTCTAGTATTGCCTTTTCTTTTTTTTTCAGGAAACTTCTATTTGATTACTTACAAGGCACTTGCAGATTCAGTGCAAATCTACTAAAATGGGATTTTCTGCTTTGGTTTTTAAACAGGTAGAGAAGAAATCTGTGCAGGTGGGAAACCAGACCACTATTACTTTTAGTTTAGGCTGTTCTGCTGAAGGTATATACCAAACAAAATGTAAAACAGAAACATTTGACTCTACTAGAAAAAAATGAGGCAATTTGGACATAAAACATTAACAGGGAGCCCTGCCCCCTGTATTCTGAACATACTGATCCCCAGACTAATGGAAAGCCAATCTCCCACCAACAAGGTATTGATCTTCCCCACATTGCATACACAAGCATTTCCTGGAAGTGTCAGATGGTGGATTTATAAACTCTGTAAACATTAGGAGCACAAATGTGTATTTAGTGAATCGTTTCACTATTACAGGTGCCATGCAGTCTCATGTTATGTTTGATTTGAAACAAGCAACCTATGTTTTATAAGTTTAGCGATTTAATTATTATGAAGTCTCAGTGTAGACATGCAATAGTAAGTCAACTAGCTTGTGGTCAAATCAGGCAAAACTGATTCATGTCACAGATGTAACCGAATACACTGAACATTAAACAGCATTCTTGCTGTTGCAGGAGAAACAAAAAGGCGGGGGGGGAGGGGGGCGGGGGGAAGAGTTATGTTCTACAGGTTGTCAAATCATCACTTTCCACAGGAGAAGTTAAAGAAGATGCTAACAGACATGTGGCGAGTGGAGAATAACCTGGAAGACTCAGTAACTGTTTAGCTGTTTACTACTAACACTGTGATTTCCAAAGAAAGTGATTGACTCCTTATCAGACATGATGTGAATCTGTCAGAGTTATATGAACCAGCAGTGTTATAGCAGCACACATAATTTAGGTACATCATTCGTAATTTACCATCTGCAAGTGGCATCTACCTGCCTACCAGTATGGATCCCATCAAATGTACCTTCATAGTGGTCATAGATTTCTCCTCACAACCATGTTAGTTATCAAACCTTACATCATAATTTGTCTGCTGATGCCCATTAAACAGTGCCATACAGTGGCAGTAAAGATAGGGTGACTTCAGTCCCAGGGTGAAATTCAGTATCCAGGACAACCAAAACAAGATAGAAGATGGAAGACATGGTTAGTCTTGCAGTAGACCCATTGCCTTCTCAAGCCTGTGGCTGGGACTCAGATAAGATTCCCTGAGGAATCTAAATGAGTACCAAAGCATCTTACTCCAGACACAACACTTGCTTAAGTGCTTCCAACCCAAGGACCGAATTTAACCTTCAAAATGATATCAATGAACATGAAAGCCAATTCCTTATCACTGCAGAGTAGTATGCTCTTGATGTATGTTCACTACTCAAAACTGATCTAGGAAAATAATTAGGTCTTTATTGTTCTGTTTTCTTTGCTGCTTTATTTGCAGGCTAAGAAGACTGTGATCATGCACGGGGTGACCTTGGGCTCCTCCATAATCAAATTCTGTTATGTAGACAGGCTAACATTGTTAGGATTACAAGACCATTATGATGCACTGCCCTGTGTTTCAAATCATATTGACATTCTCCTCTCCTGCCACTGCTGGCAGCAACAACATACAGGCGTTCTTCCCATGGTACAAGGTGGTCAGCCCATTTCTAGTTCCAGGTTGGACTCAGTCTGGGAACAAAAGTGTGTGTGCATACATATAACTGCACAGCTCAGTGGGGCTGTGGGGGCACATACCTATGTGTTCACGTCTGCCCACCCACCTGCCTGCCTGTGACTATATGAGAAAGCTTAAGAAAGGTTTAAGGAACTGTTTTCCCTTCTGCTTTCTTGCATCTTTTCTATTGATTGCTGCAAGAATACTTCAATTACACTTCTGATCCCCCTACTTCCATTGGGCTGTACCTTATCGTTAGACCAGTACAACTTTCACAGCTTGCTGGTCCTTGGGGAAGAACAAGAATTGGTGTTTTTGCAGGTTTCCTCTGGTGGGCATATGTAGAGAATAAAGAGGGAACTCTTACTGCCTTGCTCACAGAGGGACAGACACAAACCATCCCATGTATTTTGCATCTACAGACTTACTTATCTGATTATACAAAGGATACATTTCTGCTTGTCAGGTTTTAGTTTAACAGGCATAGGAATTACTGTCAGACTTCTGCAGTCTCCAAAAGTCTCAGAATTTTACTATCTGTCTACTCAATTTCTCAGGTATCTCTTTATTTTTGTAATATTCATAATTTAGCTAACCTTAACTAGCAATTCCACAACTGCTTCAAAGTAAAAATGATTAGCAAAGTGTCATGCAGGTACACACCTTCCTGAATACTGCTACTATATTTAACTATGAACAGATGTTTGATGAATCTTTACCTTTGTTTCAGTAACTGCTTTGCATCAATTTAAATCCCACTAAAGGCTAAAACCATTTCCAAGAATGTAAACCATGAATTGATCTAAATTTACTACTCTGACTTTCCTTACCACCTGTCAAATTACAGCTTTTCCTTCTATGTAGATTGCTAGATACTAGTCACTAAATAGATGAAAAGCTTTTCAGACCTGAAATTACTACCTCAAAAGGTCAAATAAACCTAAAGACAAGTAAGTCTAAGTAAGGGAATCTGAGCAGATGACAGCTTTGATTAAAGACTGAGAAGAGTCCAAGTGTATTCAGGGATGGTTGGTAAATGGTTATTATCTGTACGAATAAAAGGCATCTTACTAAGACACATTCAGAATGAAACAGCAGGAGGATAACAGAGACTGAAATAACAGAAGGTCTTACACCAGTCAATATACTGAGGGCTGGCACAGTGTAGATAAAGTAGTTGTACCTGGTAGCACTCAAGATCTGGAGTACCTGCTCCCAATATCAGCTAAATGTTATCATTTGTTATCTAGGCATTCCCATTTGTTTTAATTTCCCTGACAGCAGCAGTGGTAGCTGGACTCAAATTTAGGAGCTCAACTTAATTTTGAAAACAACATTGGGGATAATAATTAGGAATATAATCTCCTTAATAAGAATTTTGATGCAAGAAAAATACAGGGATTTATAAATGTACCCAAACTACCACACTTTTATGTGATTTACTGCTCTCAGAGCTGGAGAGCACTAAAAATATGCTGACTGTTCCCTTGTATCACAGAATCACAGAATCATGTGATTCTGATCACAGAATCCTGTATATTACAGGACTTTTTTTTTTAAATCAGTTTATGCTAGTAGAACACAGATGGTTTTATGTTGTGCTTTTCATTGTTTTTTCCTTTTCCCTTTGAAACTTGGAATAGAATTTTAACTGATCTTACGATGATACGTTTTTAAATCAAAAGTAGCAGAAAAGATCACAGCAATAGTCTCCTTTAGCAGCAGATAGCGTATTTAGAAAAACAACAGTACTCTAGAAAAATGGATATGACTATTTCCATTAAACCCAAAAGATCTATCAGTTCCTCTAGATCACTTAGGTGACGCGATAAAACAAGAGACTCTTGGAGTCTGTCAAATCTTAGATTAATAATGAATGAACACTAAATGATGAACACAACCATTCACTGTTCTATTGATGAAGATTACTGCAGGATAAATACTAACAGGAAACTGAGCAATGTTAAACATACAGCTTAAGGGATACATTATTTACAATAGGATAATGTATCCAAAATTCACACTAAACTAAAAAGATCAGGCATATGTTAGAAAATTCATGTGTTTTGGAACACATTACATTATATTTGAAATTACTTTTCAAGATTTAATTGCAGAAAAGTCCAGAGAATTCAGTGAGGTTAAGCTGTACAACTACAGCCTTTGATTTGTTGATGTTGTTGAGGTAGAAACATACACTGATTGGGAAAAGAAATGCTGATTGGGAAGGGAAAACAGGTGAGTGTGTGCAAGAAAGGTTGCAGCAAAAAAAGGAATAGTGCGATAATGTACAACCTTTTTCCCTTTCCAGGAAATAGGCTAATTTCTAGTCTATTCCCCTTCCTTCCAGTGGATTTTAATAACAGGACACAGGTAATAGCAGATTCAGCCAGCTGGTGGATAGACAGAAGGCACATAAGAAACTCTGCTACCAGCATGGTGCAGAGCTGGAGCAGAATACAGGAGCACTACTGACACAGTCTTAGATGATTGGGTAGGAGACCTAAAATTTTAAGCAGAATTTTGTTGCAGAGAATGAAATAACCCAAATCAGTATTTGTTCAGAAGAGAGATTTCTTGCACGACCTACTTGTCATAGTCGTATTTACAGAGTGAAAAATTTTATTTCAGAAAATGAAGAGAACAAATATCTTCTAATATCACATTTTAATATAGCCAGATGGAGGGTCACACATTTATGAACCCTACCTAAAGAACTCATGAGAGCAGTGAGGAGGCTCTCAGAGTCCCAATATGTAATCAGTTAGACCAGTCGTATATGCCTCCTATCATAACTAGGAGAGTAAGCAGAAATGGATGTACAGAAATAGCTATTTGAGGGAATACTTCTTTTGTTTAGCACATAAGTGCAACTACTAGTAATATACTACTAGTAATATAATCCTAGTAACCAGTTGTACTGTCAAAGATCTGTTGAAAATATGCCTCATCCTGAAAGAGTTCCAAGGTTTGCCCTGTTTAGTTTATTCATAAGACAAGGAAACTTGTTTGTGGTCTATAAATATTCATATGAGAAGAGCTTTCTGATGACAGACCACTCTTTTAAACTCACCATGAGATCCCAAGGGTAAAAATAGAACCCAGATAGACAAAAGCTCTTAAAAATTATAGCATTTTTAACAGCTATTTAAATAGCTTGGCTAGTAAGGCACTGAGTTGCCTGGTTTTTTAGTATGTAAAGCAAAATGGCTTTTTTTAAAAAAGATAGAAAACATAGATTAAGGATATACCATGCTTACAAAATAATTATTAACACCTACATTTCATTGCCCAGTGCATTGTGATCAACATTTTTCACTGTTCATTGAGTACATGACTGCAGCTAGGGACTGGTCTGCTCATGGGAAATTTGAGTCCTCACCTGACACACCGGCTGCACCCTGTATTGCTTAGGATATGCTGCTATGGAATCTCTCAGTTTGCTCTCTCTATCTGTGACCATCTTTACAAAGATCTTACTTCATGAGCCTAATGCTTTTTTTTCTTTAGTGGTGTTACCTCAATTTCTTAATGCACAGAGAGAGATCCCATTGTAAATACTAAGTATTAATGTAAAATAACTTATTCAGGAACAGACAGTAGCTTGAGGAGAACTGGAAATGTACTCCTGGATTTTTACAGCAATGGTGGGCAGAATTAGATTATAAAAATTGCCTAAGGATTACATTCAGATTCCTGGATGCTTCTTTCTGCTGAAACTTGCATCTAGACTATTCCTTGGTGGGGATCTGTTACTGACAGGTGCAAGATAAGCAAATAATCATCATTCCACTAAAGACTAGACCTTCTGGAAATAAGGGCATATTAATCAGTCTAATCCTAACTCAGTTATTCCTTCTTAACACCTCTTAGCAATTTATGGATAAAATCCTTCCTCCATCCAGAAGGGAGAAGGAAAGGAAAGATCTTGGGAAAGACAGTCATCTCTTTGACCTCTGTGGGCAAAAGCCTAGTTCTATAGACCATACTTTTCTTTGGTTTCCACATGAGAACAGTCTTTTTACTTTATTCCAGAGTCCTCACAATCATCACATTGTCATTTTGCATCCATAAAGATGATAAAAGACCCAGTTAATTGACCTCTGGAAAATAAATATATTAATAGTGACAACTCCTCTTTCCTGCCTTGAACAGAAAGAGAGCCCAGCTTCATTCAAATGTAAGGGAACATGATAAAATCTGATTTCCTAATTGACCAGAGACCCAAGTAGGAAGAGCACTGAAATAAGGTTATGTCTCTCCAGGACTATGTGGTCACCACATAAAAAAAAATTTCAATGAGTAAAAAGGAAGTCCAAAACTAAAGATAAGTAGTACTTTTCTGATTGTTTTGGAACCAAATCTCAGACCATCTTACAACCAAAATTAATGATGCATGAATATAGTGTTTTCCAATATCATTCCTTTCTCAAATAGAAGCATTAACAGACAAACAGTAGCAAGTTCCTCAAGAAATTATTTTTTTAATATAAGGAAAAGGCAGAGATAAAAATGGACTAATCCATCATTATTGCTTATATTCCTTACACAGTTAGCACTGTGCTTTCAAAGTTGACATTCAGCCATGCTTCTGAGGTTTCTATCATTTTCCCACTATTTCCCTACCTTGTCCTGGTGTTGCCACTCTACCCTTGTACTTTCATTTGATTAGCTGGCTCAAAAATATAAGCTATCAAATCCAACATGCCTAAAAACAACCAAAAAGGAGCATCAGAAAGAAGGACAATTTGGTCCTTGCAATTCAACTCTGGCAGGAATTTCAAGCTTAGCCTTCCTCAAGCCCTCATCTTCTTAGCCAAGTATCCAATGGAAGAAGCAAAACATGCAACAGAACGCCACAATATAAATCATGTATGCAAACTTTCAAATCATCTTGTTAAAAAAGGTAAAAGCTAAAAATATCAAATGCTTTTCTGCTTGTTCACGTTGTACCTTTTCCACTGTTGCAGAAATCCAGGCCTTGGGAGAGCAGACAGATGAGGAAACACAACTTAAGATAGCTGTATTTTGTTTTTTTATTTTTTTTCCTTAATTTAGAGATGATTGTCCATCATTAGGAGACAGTGACATAATTAGTGAAAATCAGATGACCTATACTGGGTTTCCATTAGTTACATAATGCACATTCCCTTCAGCCATCCCTAGTATACACTTATTTTTTCTAATTCCAGGAAAAGAGCAGGCTAGATTCTCCTCCATGAGAAGCTTTGAAAGTAATGGATTTACTCACAATGGCAAATGTTACTCAGCACAAAAAAGGGAAGGAGAAAAAGGCCTCAACTCTGTCACTGAGGGTGTTGCCTCCACTTTGTTTTACCTTTCATAGCCTGAGCCCCCCTTCTCCACTGCTTTCTCTCTCAGTTTTCAAGAGCAGCCTCATCTCAGGGTGACCACTATAGACTTCACCAGCAAGACTCTGCAGTCTTCTCAGGCATTGTTACTGCAAAACCTTTCATGTGAAATCTCCAAATGCCTTGCAAATATTTATTTGTTAAACTCCATTGCGCTCGATGTTGTATTACCACCATATCATAAATGGGCAAGTTGAAGTAATGAGAAGGTAAGTGACTTTCCTAAAGTTAGAGTGGGAGCCACAGGTACATTTACTAGTACATCTTGGCTCACCTGTAATTTTGGTGCCAAGGTGGTCAAGTGATCATCCAAATTACCAGAGTATTAAAGAAAAAACTGGCCTGAGCTACTGTGTAAGTGTGTCAGGGGGAGTCTTCTCAGGCTAACACCAGTCCAGTCATAAAACATTTCTTGTGACAGCCTGATACTAGCAGAATGATTGATGTTCAGTGCCAATTACTATTTGTCACAGGCCTTTAGTCCTATGCAAAAATTCCAGGCATCTGCAGAAAGAAAGAGTAAAACCCATCTCTATTCCTATAGATTCTTCAGGACAAACACACTTGTAAATGGGAAAAGAGAAACCACAGCAAATGTGATGTGTTTTATAAGCCTGAAAAGCTTTTTTCTACATGCTTTCTGCGCAGCCGCGCACTCACTAAATCCGGCACATCAGGAAGAATTCACTCAGGGGACTGTTGTGTTGATTTCTACCAGGAACCAAGGAAAGCAATTTTCCAGGGAAGATGCATGTAAGACCCACACAATTCTTACCAATATTTGACTGAGGACAGAGCTATGGAAACAGAAATAAAGGGAAGCATCGCCTTACACTGCACAGCCAGCCAAGAAAGTGGCAACCAGCCTCAGCATAATCAGATCAACACACTGCTCTGCAGTCTGGCCAGCCTTTGTTTCCTTTATTTGCTTGTTGATTACTTATCTGTGCTGAAAATCAAAGCTTAATGGCTGACACCCACTTCTAATGAATCCGTGTGACAGACAGAAGGGACACGATCATTACTGCCATCCCAATGTATGCAAATAATTGCTTTTGTTCAACTGCCCTTTCCACATCACTTGATCAAATTGGACATGTTTCTTGCAGATCATACTCCCAACCAATTTATAAACATCAGCTGTTTCAGAGCTAGAGGTTTTCATTGTGTTGTACATAGCCCTTCACTCCCCTTCCCTAATAATAATTATTTGCTTTAAAAAAAACCAAAAAAAAACAACCGAGTGAATTGAGCCTCGTAAGAGGTTTCAAGATGGTAGATCTTGTTTCTGTCTTTGCTCTACTTCTGTAAATTATTATGCTGCAGCTACAAGGAGAACATAAGCCATTATGACCTGCAGCATTTCTCCAGGGATACAGTACAAAAGTGCTCTATCAGAAATGCAATCAATTCCCGAGATGACTGCTTCCTGCATGCTTCCAAGCTGCTGCTTTATAAAACAGCTCCCCATAAAAGGAGTAGGAAATGCATGACATCGTTTAGCAACTGGTCATTAGAATTTAATGGAAGAGGATTAAAATACAAAAATGCCATGCTTATAGACCTTCCCATACATTACCCCAGCCTTTGAGAGGAGTAATTGGTGACATATTGGTAGAGACTTAACCCTTTCCTCTACCTCCAGAAACAGAAACATCCCATGATCAAAGGAAAATCTTTGTTATATTAGAAGGAGAAGGCAAATAAAAATCAAACCTCTGAAAGTAAGTAGCGTCAAAGGTTAGGTTTCTCCATTTTATACCATCTCTCAATTTAAAAATTTCTGGAGGAAATAGAAATGTGTTCCCTGATCTTGATTTCTCCTTAATTGTTTTTGCACAGGTGCTGTACCATGACAGCTCTTGCGTTTTAGCAGTTTTCTCATTTCTAGTTGCCTACATTAAAGTGCATGTATACTCCCTCTTGCATACACACAAGGTACAATGAGAACAAACAAAATAACCTCTGAAATTATGTTCCTACTGAGCTATTGTGAAGACATTTTTCATACTGAAAACACCTGGTGCATGGTATCATGTGCATTCGTAATAACTCTGGCACAGATTTTTCCTAGAGCAAAGCAAGTATTTACAGCTACATGAGCAGGATGCTGGTGATGAAGTAATTCTTACCACAATCAAAAGATAACTTGAACAG
>NW_010330716.1:18143-59852 GCF_000700745.2 Antrostomus carolinensis
TCTAAATCACCCCCAGAAGGTTCTCTGAGTCCTCTCTGAGACTCTCTCTCCTCTGCCAGTTTTAACACTGACAACTGCATGGTGCTGATAACCAATATCTGTATAAATGCTTTTCCCACTATATGTTAAATTGTACCTAAAAATAAGTTACAGACCATCTATCTTTAAAAAGCATATTACATATCTCTTAATGATTACGTGTCTCTTAAATGACAAGTCTTTTCAGCGTACTGAGCCAGAGGCCAGGCAGAGGTTTTTTTGGCACCTTTTCCATCTCTTATGGTGCTTTGCTCTCCAGTTAAGCACAATTCAAACCATACAAGAAACTGGGAGTCAGAGCACTGCCTGGCACCCAGATGACCTGGTTCCTGACAGAGCTACACAGTCACATCTTGCCATCCCATAGTCTGCGATCTCAAACCATGCAAGAAACTGGGAGTCAGAGCACTGCCTGGTACCCAGATGACCTGGTTCCTGACAGAGCTACGCAGTCACATCTTGCCATCCCATAGTCTGCGATCATTACCAGCAGAGTACACTTACAGGAATTCAAGGTCCTCAACTGTTATGAAAATGCATCTTGTAATACTGTGTTGACTCATAAGGCTTGCTGACTCACATTAAATATTTACTGTTATTGGTTAGTTTAGTCATTCAGCTGTAATAAAAAGTACTCCCTGCAGCCATGCCACCCCAGGCTGTGATCTAACTATGCTCTGCACCCAAGGCCATGCCAGCCAGCCAGGAGTCCCTGTCCCCTGTCATCTCCAAAGGAGTTGGGCAAGGACAGGCGGGAACAGCTGTCCCTCCATAACCAACATCTCCCCGAAGTAGAGCAGTTGGGAAAATGGTGTAGCTGGAAGCATTGCGCTCTGGCTAAAACAAAAACAAAAAACCCCAAACAAACAAACAACAAAAAAAGAGATTCTGACCATTTCTGACTATTAGATCAAGGAAGATTCTTTTTCTCCCAAAGCACAGAGGTTTAACTCATCACTCTAAATCAATTGCTCTTTATTTGACTCGGAGTTTGACAATCCTCTTAAGACTTGGGCACAGCATCACCTAACTATACCATCTCTCTAAGGAGAATGTTTCAAATCTTCTACCATCACAATCAGACATAGCACTCCTTGTGTCATAAATGTCAAATATAGTGTTGCTGGTTGTTTAACCCAGACATGGATTGATTTCACTACTACACACAGGCATTCACACATATAAGAAAAAACAATGTTCTTTTTGCAACAAATTACATAAATACCAGGACTAAGATGATCTGGGGTCTCCCTCAGCTATCTCCCCTCCACCTTTCCAACCACACATTTAAAACACTCAGCTTTTCTATACACCCATGAAATAATGCAGTGTTGCAATGATAAAGCTTAAACCAAAATGAACATAAAATATCAATATGACATTGCGGCTGCTTCAAATGAATACACTTCATTGTTGCAGTCATTTAGTGTCTAGGTAGCCTGTGATGCTGAAAATTATCTAAATGACTCATTTAAAACTTCTTCTTTAGAAAAACACACTTTAATTTAACATGCATGGGCTTCTGAGAAATATTTATAGAATGAAAATCACCAGCAACAGCCACAAAGGTAAAATTCAAGTCTGTCTGTTCAAAGATCATAGAATCATAGGATGGCTAGGGTTGGAAGGGACCTTAAAGATCATCTAGTTCCAACCCCCCTGCCATCAGCAGGGACACCTTCCACTAGACCAGGTTGCTCAAAGCCTCATCCAACCTGGCCTTAAACGCTTCCAGGGAGGGGGCATCCACAACTTCCTTGGGCAACCTGTGCCAGTGTCTGACCACCCTCACAGTGAAGAACTTCTTCCTAATATCTAATCTAAACCTACTCTCTTACAATTTGAAACCATTACCCCTTGTTCTATCACTACCTGCCTTTGTAAAAAGTCCCTCCTCAGCTTTCTTGTAGGCCCCTTCAGGTACTGGAAGGCCGCTATAAGATCTCTGCAGACCCTTCTCTTTTCCAGGCTGAACAGCCCCAACTCTCTCATGCAGCACTTCAAAAAAAAAAAAAAAAAGGGTGTCCAGAAGTAAAACAGCATAACACAACACAAGAAAGAACATAACACTGGCTCAGAGGAAGGGCCTATCTTGGTCAATGTTCTGTCTCCAGCAGTGGTCACTAATGGACATGAAGGGAGGAGAAAGGAAAAGGAACATATGTGATCTAGCCACTTTCAGCCAGAGCCTTCCCGATCCCCACACAATTGGCAACCCAGTTACTAAACATCAGCAGATCTCTCTTCCAAGTACTTGTCCGGTCTGCCTTCAAACCCACCTAAACGTCATCCACCTACAACATTCTGTGGCAAGGAGTTCCACAGGTCCACTGCCTGTCACCTGAAGAACCATATCCTTCTCTTTGTTTTGAACCTGATCCAAATTAATGTCATACTTAATTTTATGGGACTTGCATCTGAAAGATACAACAACCAGTTGATCTCTAGCGTTACTCTCCATGATACTCAAAATTGTGTTGACCTCTTTCATATCTCCAACAAATCATCTCTTTTTCAGGCTGAAGTGCCTTAGTCCACCTCAGCTATGCCCATGTTATACAGTAGGTAATAGGAGTGTATTTGCAAAAAAAGTATGGATGCAGAGTCCCTGGCATGCTCAGTGGGCTTTTATCTTCCAACTAGCATAAGATTGGTCCTACAGATTATACACCCATTAGCAGTTGGATTTCACTAGGCATGTTCCAGAATTGCACTAGCCATGTTCCAGATCAAGATCTGATTTTGTTTCATCCAAAAGGAATTCAGTTCCGGTGCTCCAAGACTGTCCTGTGTTTGAACCAAAGTGCAGTAAGTGAGGACAATCCTTGATCTGAACTAAAACTGGTAAATGTACCTTGGTTTTCCTCATACAGAAGCTGTTTCATACCTCTGAATCATCCTTGTTGCCATTCTCTGAATCTTTTCCATTTAAGGATATACTTCTTGAGATGGGAGGACCAAAACTGCACACAGCTATCAAGGTGTAGGCAAACCACAAACGCATTTGTTGTCATAATAATGCCTTCTGTTTTCTCCTCTATTCCTTCACTAATATTTCTGAACATTTGTTTGCCTTTCAGACTACTGCTGAACATCAAGCTGACAATTTCATGGGACTATCTATAATCTCGCCAAGGTCTCACTCCTGAATGGTAATGGTCTCTCAGAACACAACATTGTATATGTGAAATTAAAATTGCTTTTCCCTGTATGCATCACTTTATATTTATATATTGATCTGAATTTTGACACATATATATGAAATCTAAGAATTCATAGAAACATTGTGGATAGCACAAAAGTCAATTAATCAGCTGGTTATGCTGCACAATGCACTTCTGAGGCATGTAAGCGTTATTATATCTACTTATACACTATTATACCAATTTTTCGAGCAATAAATCCACTTGGACATCAAACTCAAATGAGGGGGATTTTTTTCATCAGTGAAGCAAGGAATTCCCACTACACTTACCCTGCTTCTAATAGATTAAAAAAATGCCACAACTAGAAAGGAATCCTGGAAAATGCCTTCTGGTACAGCTCCTTCCAGCACAGATCCTTCCAGTCAAACTATGACACTAAAGAACACATTATAACCTTGGGTTATCTTGTTCAGAAAAGAGCATCCAGAATTTAATTATGTTTTTGAATTGGCTGGCTGTTCCTCATCACTTGCCAGGAGTTACCTTTAGAAGGACATTCAGGTGGTCCCGGCACCTCAGCATTCTCTGACAATAATAAACCAAATTCAAATAAGTACAGCTAAGCTCCCTCTTTTTCACATCAACATATTAAGGGTTCTAGATTCCTTATCAAGACCCTTCTGATAGTTAAATTGTTTAAATGTTTCTTAAATGTAATACAAATCTGTTGAATTTTATGAATTTTAATATGCAACACTAGATGATGAGTTCTAGGGAGAGTTCTTGAGAACAAAAATTAAAAAAAAAAAAAAGAAAAATGGATTAAAGAGACATTGAAGCTGGGATCTAACTTTTGGCAGGACATAACACAGATCTTAGCTAGCCAATACATCAGATTTTTAATGAGAACAGCTTAACTAAAAAAAGCTTGCATTTTAATTTCTGATTTTCAATTACTTGGTCCAAAAACTCACTTTGAGGCTTTTTTACTTTCTTGCTTAAGGAAAGCTTTTTCAATGTTAATAGCTATGAATGTTCCAAAATCAGGACAGAGACTCTTGAGAAGGAGGATATTCATCTGAAAATCATCAGATTAAATATACTTAATACATTCTATTACATAAAACATAAGGTTTATAGTATATAATTGCAATATATTATATATATGCATCATATTAATGCCTTCTGGCTTTATAGTCTTGGCATGCCTTCAGGCTGCATTTTCTTCATAAAAATTAAGGCTGGAGAGCTTTTTGAAAATGAAAGCCTAGATTTTCCTATAGGTCTTACAAAGCAGTCCTTTCTAAGGCAAATGCCCTTATGCTTGGCTCTTCCCAAGATGAGAAACATTACCCTGTGTGATGAGAAACCTTACCCTGTGTGATGAGAGCTGAACCTTAGCAGAGTGGGTGAATGGCCTTAAGGTGCCAATGTCTAAAGCACACATCGTTTTGGTGCGTGTATAGGTGAGCTTCCTTCCTTCTGTCACAAAGCGTCTTACCTTTTTAGTTGAAATTATTATTATCTTAATGTATAATGAAAAGAACCCACATAGAAACTCGAAAGAAGACAGAACAACCCCTTGGTTTGCACAGGGAAGAAATCCTTTGGGCATCAATGAAACTCTTGAACAAACTGAATTACTGGAGAAATGAGAGTAATATTTAATTATCTGCTAAGCTCTTCCTGCACAGTCCCCTCCATCCTGGCTGACATGTGCTACCACAGGTGGGGAACTGAGCAGGACTGGCACAGATCTGCTCAAGTGCTTTGCCCTGTGAACCGTGCAGGTACATCATTTCAAGCTGCTAGTGCAGATGAAGTCACAGTAGGATAAAGACAGCTGAGCCAATACAGATTATATCTGTGATCATGTCAAAACAGGCTAGGAACTATAAAGTCACCTTTGTGTGAGGCTGAGAAGTTGTCCTCATCAGTGAGGCAATATCAATTTAACTATTGTATCCTAAGCCTGGTATGGTTATGTCTTCAAATGTCCTCAAAATGTCCTCAAAAAACATGTGGACAAATTCTGAAAGCTTAGGTCTGCACCCATACCTGAAAGTTTTTCTTTGAAAGAGCAGCTGTGGGGAATTTTCTTAGAGAAGAATCTTCTCCAAAAACTCTGTACTGTACAATGATCTGGAGATATGTGCTCTGTTATGAATCTCTTTGTTCCCTAAGAAAGTGTGATTGACGTAAGTGCTAAGGCATCAGTTACTCAGTAAGGCCTCTTCTACTGATGGCTTGAATTTGCTTTTTCTTATCTGTTGATTTAAGATATTTTGTAGTCTTAACTTTTCAGTTAAAGTAGTGGTTAAAACAAATTAAATGAAAATTTATAGGCAATTTTCAGTAGTCTGTAGGGATAACTCCTTTAGGACTTCTGAAAACTACATACTGAGAATATCAGAATTTTAGGAAGTGTATTAATCAATAAATATGCCTGTGACTGTGTCTAATACCCACATCTTCAAAGACCACTACCATTAATATCACTGGACACCAAGGCACTTAGTACCTGGATGAACTCAAGAGAATACATGGACAAAGCATACATTCAAGCCAATATATGACAGAGAATCCTCTTAAAAGATCACTCGGCATGGAACTAAACCTGTTAAAGGAAGGATTTACTATACTTCACGGGTGTGCTTTGAAGAAGCTTTCACTATATTCAATTACTATTGATTCATTAGGTACATGAACTGTACAGCTCTAATTAAAAACCTTTTTCTTTCTTTCTTTGAAACCAGAAGGGAACCTTAAATAGATTTTCTCTGAGCTGAAGAAAAAAAAAGCGATAAAAAGATTAATTAGAAAAATGCTAACCCAAATTCCCTGAACTTCTTTGCGTCGATGCCTAAGTAACCATAGTCTCCCCAGCTCTCCCTTAGCTGAGGCAGCGGATGATGTACCTGCCTAAGGTCTTTGCTTGTCTTCAGCATGAACAGGCTTTGGCATGTCCCACAAGCAGGCAGTGCTTGCTCACACACACTGTCTTTCCCCACTCTGGCAGGAAAAGATCCCAGTGCTGGGAATCCCAGACGGAAAAGGCAGACGCAGAAAAGGAGGAATGGCTTCATTTGACTAACTGAGCTGCCGACATGTTGACTGATGGAGCCTTTTTCAGCGCAGGGGAAGGGCTGATGCAGCATGGTGCTGGGGATGGGTCTGGCCAGGGGCAGTTCTGCTGCCAGGCTGCATTGCAAGAGCTGGGGCGCAATGGGTGGATTGTGCTGAGCTTTCTGTCTCACTTTGTGGATGAAATCCAGCCTGGACTGGTGACCTAGTGCCCAGCCTGGGTAAACCCCGAGAGCCTTCTGAACTGCAGACAAGTTTTCTTTGTTAAGGTTCTTCATCCTCTGGCCTTTTTGCACAGCATTTAAGAATTTTGATAGTCCTACAGATGTTACAGCAACAGTCAAGGCTTTGCCAGCTGGACTGAAATGCAAATACTCCAAAACTACTCCAGGAGAGGGAAATATGTCTCTCTCTCTAAGATCACTACTTCATGTTTAAAAGCCTGGCACCTGTGCTCCTCAGGCTTTGATAGCCACTCGCAGAAATAATAATTAGGGAAGGTATTTTAAATACTTGATACTTTCTGATTGCCCTGCTAGTATCTAATCTGAGACAGTAAATCACCTCATCCTTCTAGCGCCTTCCCATGTGTCAGTGAGTGGTTAGGTCCTCAGGACAAATGCACATCCTAAACATTGTCAGTGTTCTCCAAAGCAATAATGCATCTAGGCCTTTATTTCTGGTTTCACGCAGCTATCAGTGGGTTGGGGCCCCCTTTTGTGGCCATTCACCAAGCCAGGATTAAAAGAGATCTGTTACCACAGGGATACGCTCCTTTAACATAGGCTTCTACAATCTCCCTGCTGTTGCTCTTCTTGACAAGACGAATCCAGATTCATTCTGGTTCAGGGCAGTGGTGGTTAGGGTAGGCACAGCCCATGTGCCTGGTGTGACAGGGCTCTATCTCCCACAGCCCTGCACTGCCCAGACATTGAAACAAATTTTTGAAAGATCTGTTAGTATTTAATAGATATGGGACTTTTCATTACTTATTCAAGATATTTTTATGGAATGGAAAATTTTACCTCTGATCTCCTTTAATCAGCCTATAAAATCTTACAGCATACACACATGTATACAAATTACTGTAGTCAGTGGACTTTTCCCTAAGGATTTCCTAGGCTCAGTTGACTTTAGATAATAATTTCCAATACAGTTCTTCAGTTCTGCTGCACTTTTTTCAAAGTTTCTTCCTGTTGTGTGATGCGAATAACATATTTGTTGGTGAGTAAGAACAAGTATTTTCCTATGCCAGCTCCATCCAATGCTGTAATTGTGACAAGCTGCAGCTTCATCAAATTCCTCCCACAGTGGCTACTTCTGCTCAGCTTCCACCTGAGATCCAGACCAATCTGCATTTACCTTTACACGTCAATAAACTTTCACCAGCAGCTGCTGCTTCAATGAACTCTATGTGCAATTCAGACAAATACGGGTCTACCATCAGGACAGTTTTTTCCACTTAAGTAAGTTTTAGCCTGTCAATTGAACAGAAAGAGGAAGCCATTACTTTTGTAAATGTAACAAGAAAAGTGTCAGGAGTCCCATTATTTAAAACTGAGCTGGGCAGAGTGGAGGGTAATGTGTGGCAGAGACCAATCCTGCATGGAATGAACTAAACAATCCACTGAACTCCATTTCATCAGCAATTTACTGACTTTCATTTAATTTATCTGCATCAATAAGCTTGGTTGATAAGGCACAGACCTCTGTCATACCTCTGAAAGGCTGCAGCACTGCATTATACAGCAATTTCACCTTCCCAAGTCTAAAAGAATGCTATTTTCTTCATGTTGAGGATATTTTCAGTTTAACTTAAAACATATGTTGGTAATAATTTAAACAACACCACAAACCCTGCTCCCTCTCTCCATCTTCAACATTTCCTATGCTCACATGCTATTTTTAGATGCTGGGGAAAGAGGGCACACTTTTCAAAGGAGCTCTAAAGGCCATGAATTATATTTGCTATAGGTCACTTTCATAGTCTGAACAGCTTCAATAGGAGCTGGCTAAAACATTGCATAATTATTTGAAAATTCAGTGTCTGGCTTCTTTCATTGCTTTATGAGGTTACAGAAAAAGTTTTAAAATTATCCATGGTCCAAAGGATAAATTTAATCATAATGAGTTTCATTTCTCCTAATTGCTAAAGCCAAAAGGAAGTCTGTCAAAGGCTAATAATTCCCCAGCATCTTCTGAGACATGAATGTATGTTATCAAATAAGATTACCTATTACATTCATCCTTTAGGGGGCATTCTGTGAATAAGGAATATGTTCTGGGTAACACTGAGGGTCAGATCTGCTCTGGTGTATATTTCCATATTTGCACTTCACCCAATGAAAATGCATGAGCTACAACATTTGCAGACATTACTCTTTGTCTTTAAATGTTTACTCTTAAAGCCTGACTTGATATAAATCTTTTCAAATGGATCTACACATCTTCCCAATAGATTTCAAATGTAGCTTACAACTGTTCCTTTCTGTTTTATTATTGACTATATATTTAACTTGTCTGACAAAGAAACAGAGCCACCCAAAGGGAATGGTTGTTGCTCACTGTTCCATAGCTTTCACTGCAGGAATTGTTCCATATCTGACTTCTCTTTTCCTGACTCTAGTGACATATGTATATTTAAATAAGGAGTTCAAGACACAAAATGGTCCATCAGCTATATGTAAAACAATTAATTCTAAGGCTTTTATCAGACTGTCACTGCCGAAGAATAAAAAATTATTTTGAAATGCAGGTGGTCTCTGGTTTATCCACAAAAATTAACATTACTGATTATAAATGGAAAAAAAAAAAAAATCAGTAGGTCCACATAGCTGTGATAGTTCCACTGGGCTAGCCCTTGGCCAGCAGCCAACACAGCTGTTCACCCATCTCCCCTCCTACCCCCAGGGGATCGGGGAGAGGACTGGGGGGCAAGGATAAGGACACTCATAGGTTGAGATAAGGACAATTTAATAATAGAAATAAAACTCAAAATAATACTAATACTAAAATAGTAGTGATAATGATAACAGTAACAAAAAAAGAAAATGAGTGATACCCAGTGCAACTGCTCACCACTCACCGACCAAGCCCGGCCCGTTCCCAGATAACGATCCCGGAGGAGCGACAATTCCAAACCAAAACCGCAATCCTGGAAGAGCGAGAGCCTGAGTAAAAGCCAGAGAGAGCTGAAAGAGGAAGAGACTCTCACTAATATACTGGACATGACGTGATATAATATGGAATATCCCACTGGCATACCCAAATGCCTATTTAGCTTATTAATTTAAATATTCCTCACCCCCTTAGATCTTGCACTTGTAGGCTAACAGAACACAAAGTCCTTCACTTCCAGCGACAAAAATGCAAACACTGGTATGTTATCAGTATCTCTCTAATAACAAGTCCAGGCTGAAAAGCAAAACACAGCACTATTCTAACTACTAAAAAGAAACCCAGCTCTGTTCCAGCTAAAAACCAGGACAATAGCACCTTACTAAGCCTTGTACACAGTCCTTCAGTAGAGGTGACTTTTGCCAGGGGTTTCCTGAAAGCTTTCCAGGTTGGTGATTTTATTGACATGGTTTTGGAAACCAGAATTGTAAAGACAACTGAACTGAATGCAAGGTCCAGCAATGCAAAGGATGGGAAAGCACGAAATATGAAATAAAATTTTAAAGAATCCACCAACTTGGATTAGAGAGATGTAAGGGCACTTAAAGAAGACAGTCAAAAATATATTGGGATAATATAAAGCACAAGAGAAGGAATGTCTTCTTTATTGTACAAAGAGGAAAAGTATGGAAAGATTACGCTGGTAAAAGAGAACATGGTGCTGTGTACCAGGAAAGCTTTCTAACAGAAAAAATATAAAATAAAAGAGAGAGATGGGATCCCCAAAGGCTCTCCAGCAAACCTTGCAGCCTCAAAGCAGGACCCAGACATTGCATGCAATCATTTAAAACAGGTATGGACAAATTCTGGGAACACACTTCCGGGAGAAAATGCAGAATATACTTTGTCTTATCTTTCATTAATAGGTTTAATTCTGTGAAAAGATGTGTTCTTTGAGGTTATTTGAATGGCTAAAGTTGATCTTAAACACTTTCCAGTGGGTTGACAGGTGGCATTAAAGATGAGATTAGAGAGGAGTGTCTTCAGAAACTCCCAGATGAATTCCTGTCCCAAATCTGAAAGGTTTCATAATTCCAAGCTGTTGGGCTGATGTAACCAAGTATGTAAAATTACCCATAACATTGACTCTCCCCTGTGCAATGATGACTTTTAGTATGACAAAAGGCAATAAAAAAGTTGAACTTCCATGCATCTTCTGGGTCTCAGAAAAGGCTGCATTGTCATTTGTACCTTGAAATGAAACTCAAAGCAAGTTATTCACAGCATCAGCAGCTCTATTTTCCCTGATCGTTGTATTTAGATCGTGCTCAGAAGCATACAAGATTTCTCTTCCGTACATTATTTTCACTGAAAAAAAATTGCCAGACAAAAAAGGCAGATTGCTATGAGAATAAGTGCCACTTTTTCTAGCAATAAAAGCCTCTAATTTTTGCATCTCTGAGAATTTCCAGGGCTTGGCAGTTTTGACTCTCAGACTTCCCAGCACATTCTAAACAGGTCTTTCATTGATCCAATTTTCTGCAATCAAAATCAAATATTAAAAATCAAATATTGCTAGTGAGTATAATTTTAAAATGCACATTATGTCTCTACAAATTACTCTGATATCTATGGGATGGTGCAAGAACACTGAGAGTTATCCAGGTTCTTTCAAACATATTTATTTTCCTAAAACCTCAAAGAAATCACAAGAAATAATGCAACTAATGACAAGACAAGGGGAAATGGGTTTAAACTGAAAGAGCGTAGGTTTAGATTAGATATTAGGAAGAAGTTTTTCACTGTGAGTGTGGTCAGACACTGGAACAGGTTGCCCAAGGAAGTTGTTGATGCCCCCTCCCTGGAAGTGTTTAAGACCAGGCTGGATGAGGCTTTGAGCAACCTGATCTAGTTGCAACCTTTGAGCAACCTGATCTAGTGGAAGGTGTCCCTGCTGACGGCAGGGGGATTGGAACTAGATGATCTTTAAGGTCCCTTCCAATCCAAACCATTCTATGATTCTATGATTCTATGAAATCTGTGATGCGAAAAAGTATCTGAGACCTACTGTACGGCTGTCAGAGGGAATCAGTAGCAGTGTCCTTATTTAAACCTCAGGTTGCAGGAGGACTGCAGATGTGTTCCCAGTAACTGATGCTCTTGATGCAGCAAGTTTTGCTTTCTGGGAAACTGGAAGATATTAAGACTGTACTTGCATTTGCCAGTCGAGATGCTTTGCAAGCCAGCTTTATTCCTCAGCACTGTTTCAGATGCAGGCCAGGGTCAGCCCAGGTTCACTTAAAATTTAATTAGGATTCTGGTAACATTAAGCTACTGCCACAGGCAGTGATTAGAGAGTGGTGCAGAATCAGCCTTTGTGAGTGTCTCTCTCTAATTGTGATTAGAAAGGGCTGACTGTATTCCTAAAATGAATTCCCCAGAAACCAAAGTTAGATGATGCAAGTCTGACCTCTGGTTTCAGAGCAGCCCCAAGTAGTTAACTGAATATCTAGCAGCATTCCTGATGACAATACTCTTAGCACAGGACAGCCTGACTGGCTCAAGGCTCTGTTTCCAGTTCAAATTCATGAATATGCACAAAACCTGTGAAGCCCTTCTCTGAATATTCCTTTAACAATCTACAAAGTGACACTAGCCTGTATATTTACTTTAATAAGAGCCCACCCAGCCCCTCTCAATCAGACATAGTAGGTGTGATACACATGGAGAAAATGAGGAGTTCCTATGCCCAAAGAAAGACTAATTTTCATGCAGAAAGAGATCAGGAAAGCCTGGGTTGGATTTCAGTTATAGTACAGAAGAAGTTCTGCGTAGTACCAGCCATCACTGTAATCAGGGCCACAAGTAATACCACTTGTGTTTTCACTGCCTAGCTCCAGGTTCAGGACCTGTGCAGGAAATTCCTTTCTCCCTGTCTCTCCTAGCAGAACAGCTGATAGAAGCACATGAAGTTTATTCTTCTCATGAATCCTCATCAGAGATGCTTTCCCTGTCAAACCCAGGGGAAATGCAAGTGTGATTCAATTAGTGACAGCAAATGGGGTCACCTGTCACCTGCAACCCTATGGGCTTATCTGACAGGGCTTTGGAAACATCTGCGTACCCCAAAGCATCACACAGTTAAGATTTTCTAGAGGACAATGAAATACTTGCCTCTGAGTATTTCACAGATGGCTGAGAGGATCTTCCTTATTAATGAATTCAGGCTTGTCTTGACAAAAGAATAACATTTAAAGAATCAAAAAAAGTAAGCAGCAAAAGGAGTTGTCTGAAATAATTTCGATGAATTATGTTCTCTAATTAATTTCAAAGTCCATCGACCATAGGCCTGTTAAATATAAAACCTGTGCATAAAAGTATAAACATTTTTTAAATATCTACTTAAGCAATACCAAGAGTCTGATATAAAATTAATTGTGAAAAGTAAATAATATCAAAGTTAGGGCCTTGGTGCTGTTCCTCGCTGACATCCACGCTCAGTTTTGCTGTGGTTTATGAGTGGGAATTTAAGAACGAAAAGTCTGAGGACTTTTCTGGGAACAGAGTAAAATTTAAGATTCTAGCTATAGCTATGATTTTCATTGTTTTCAGTGGTGTAGACCAATACTGATACTTTGTTTCATTGTAGTTTTCAGGGTTTAACACAATGTCTTTTTCCAAAGTTCCCCTCACATTACAAAGGGAGGATTATGACCAATCACTAACCTCTGCTCAGAGGATGAAACAGTCTCTGTGGGAACTATGAGGAGCAGTGGCCAGCACGTGGTTCAGTGCTACTGGCATTCACATGGCTGCAGCACTGGAAGAGGGAGAGGAATCTCCTCTTAACAACTCTTGGTAAGGAGATCTCCAGAAATACGTATCTCTGAAATGTCCAATATAACAAAGTAAAATGGAGGCTTAAATGCACTGGGTAAATACTGCTGATAGTCACATTTTAAGGGAGGAAAGTTGTCAAGAAGAGGTAGAGCGTTTCAGAGATGGACTGGATAGACTTTGCTAGCTGGACAGGACAGAGTCCAACAAAGAGAGGTCTAAGGCTCTTGTATTTATGGCATGAAAAGCTTAGACAGTTACTAAACAATAATCTTGATTTATTTAGTTGTGTTCTTGTACCGGTAAGAACAGGTGGTTGCACCTGTAGAAATGAGGGCCAGACCATTAGAGCCTCCCCACCTCCAGCACCTTCAGCCATTACTCTGAGCAGAGAAAGGGTTTATTCTTCCTAATGAATTGTTGGAAAATTTTCCAAAGCAGCCACAAAGAGACCAAAAGCATCTGTAAATCATCTCTCTCATACTCAGAATAGTCTGGTAGCACTGAAGACAGAGGAACTATGGTTTCCACCTGTTCCCCAAGCTACCTATGGAGACACTGTGCTGCCAGAGCAGCATGATAGCTAAAAATAAATTAGTAAAGAACAGTTCGCTCAAGAATTTGCCTAGACTGCTAAAACCAGTGGGAAAAGTTGCTTCAAAGAGACACTCTGACAAGGAAAAACACTTATGCAAAAGCATCAGAATTTTCTAGGAGAAATGTCATTTTCTACTAGGAAAAAGAGATGCAATTTTCTGTCAGGAAAATAAAAATTATAGTTTTGTGATTTCCCACCTGGAGGGACCCTATCCATTAAGTTCACTACTCAAGGAAGAAAGCAAATAGCAGGTAAGAGCAATCCTTCAGGAAGCTGCTACCTGCTGCAGGCATTGTTGTCTCCCACACAGATACTAATTAAGGTTTTCTTTCACATTTTACCACTTTCCCAATTTTTTTAAAAATATTATTACTTTTATTTCAGATAAAAATTTTCTAGATGCACAGATAACATTTAAAAAAAATCTTAAAATCCATGCAGACTCAGTAGAGCAACAACTTGCAGAAGAAGAGCTTTAGGAAAGGAACCACTGTTACAGAAACATGGTAAGTTAGTTTTTACTGAATGTCTTCCAGGGTCTGCTCAAAAGCCTTTAGTTACTAGGAAATATAGAAATATAGAAATATATTATTTCCATTCCCATGGATTTGCACCAATGTGAAAGGTTAATGTTCAAGCAAATTGCATGGCAAATGCAATGCCACCCCCAGAGCCAAGGAGGAGGTAAGTAAAAGAAAATGCACTGAATGGTTCTCACCTGAGATAATATAAAAGAGAGAAATTAAGGAGGATGATGTAGTTTATAAAAATGTCCTGGAGATCATTAGACTTTTCATAATTTCTCTTCTACACCAACGTCAAGGTCCAGATTCTGATCCCCATAATTCACCTTCTTCCAAGAGCCATGTCCAATTCCCTGAGTGTTTCTTTTTCTCCCTTAGACATATTTGTCCATAATTTACAAAAGTGTAGTAGAATATAGCACATTTTCTGTGTCTTTTTCTACAGCAAAATGATGGCATGACTGTTGTAAGGAAAACTATGCTGTCCAATACCTTAAATACTTAGCCTTTGAAATTAAACTCAAAGAAGAGGAAAGTAGGTTGTGTCATTTATCCTTTTTAGCTCTTGTACATTCAGGTCAGAAATGTATCCCAGCAGAGTCTGCAGAAGATGTCATATCTTAATTTCAGATGGAAAATCTACACCTCCAGGACCCTAAAACTGGTGTCTAAATCTAGAAATAAATAATTATAATGAGAGTCCCAGACACTAGTATATTTGCAATGAAAGCAACTCTGCAGAAAGAATTGAGACAAACGGCAAAGTGAGAGCTGTGCAAGGCAAAAGGAGGAACTGGGAGTAAGGGAATTAAGAAGTAGCAAATAGCAAACATCTGCAAGAAAACTGCTGATTTGTGACTGAACAACCTCTCTTACCAAGCCAGATGGTTCATTAGCAAAAAGCATGGGTATATGCCAAAGCAGCTTTAACTCTGCAGTGACCAATGCCTGTATCTAGTGCTTTCAGGAGTGTTACAGAGACAGGGCACTCCAGAGCTGCATCATGTAATTTAACGTTAAGGCTGGCAGTGCTGGATCATGGGTCTTCACTGTAAATTCTAGCCTGTAAATAGCCTTGACAAGCATGGAGCCTGGGAGATGAGGAAGCAAATTAAAGGAATAGTAGATCTGTTGCTTTGTAGCAACATCTTGCTGCCCTTTGCTGTTATCTCCCCTTTTATGACCTTTTCCCACTACATTCCAGGGAAAATGTGGTTTTGCACAATGTCCAATTTGTTTCTTTTTCATTTCTCAAGGCATCAGATGTTCTCTTTTCATCTGTGCCTTTACCTTTCTCTGTAACACTGATATTGGCTATGAGGAATGCTCCGTTATTCTTGTGCCCAAGGCAGAGACTTATTTTTAGCTTTGTAATCATACTACATGCTGTGGACAAATTTCCAGTTGCTCTTCACTCTCACTTTAGTCTCAGCTGTGGGTGAATGAGCATGTATGAAAATCAGGCCCACCCCAGCTCATACAAATGCTCTGTGACAGTATTTGGGCATCTGCCTTATAGCAAGCATAGAGTGGGCAGAGAGATTACTGCCCTCTTTCACCTCGAGAACATCAGCATTGTAGATTGCTCGAGAAAGGAGGCCTCTGAGAACACCTGTGGTTGCATCTCCAGGACCATCTCTGTGGGATTCAGCTGATACTTCACACCACTGTCACCAAATGTTTTCTTAACATCGCACATAGCTGAGCCCATGACAGGCATTTTCGGTTGTCTTGTTCAGGCTTTCTTCCCCAGGAGGCTGCCTCTTGTATCTGCCCAGCCATCTTTGTCCTTTTGCTTCTTGGCCATGGCCGGCTTTTAGGAGATCTCTACTTTCCTCTTCTCCCAGAGGTCCTTTTTCATTTCAGGACAGAGCCTGCCCTGCCCTGGCTGGAGGGGCTACTTCAGTGGGCAGTGGTCCCCAGGGGTCTGATCAAAGGAACACTCAATTCCACTGGAATTACTATCAGCATTAATACAGGCTTCCTAATCTCTCACTGCAACTTTCCCCCATGTCCCAAAAACACAGTGAGGGTCCTCCTTGTGGGGAAAAGAAATCTCTGTTTGTACCTTCCCAAGGCCATGTTCAAAGGAAAGCTGTGGAGTGAGGGACGATGGCAGTAATTTATAATTACAACCCTCACCCCAGGATGATGGGGTACAGAGTATCCATCAAAGACAATTAAATGCTTAGTAGATACTGAGTCAGGCTTGTCATTTCCCACCAGCTGGCAAGGACATCCTCTCAATGGCTGAATATGCTTTCTCTCATGCTGAGAGCATTGTGCTTAAGGCTAATACTATATTTAAAAGTATACTTAACATTATATCAATATAATGCAGTTCCTTCACCTTGCTGGAGGCATCTGTCTGGAGTATAAATGGCTTGGAAAATCTGGCACCATCAGCAGTGGTGCTGTTCTCTTTCTTTATTTTGGAATTGGTGATAGCACTTCCAAGAACCTAGATACAAACCGCTCAATGTGGCTAGCCAAACTCAAAAAAAAAAAAAAAAAAAAAAAGCATATATTTGTGTTCTATATGCCTCTTGCCTAGAAGCCCAAAGGAAAAAACTCACCTACAGTCTGCACATATTAGCCAGGGATTGCTCTCAATCTTTCTTCCTAATCAAATTCCAAATTCAGAAAAAAAAATCCTGATCACATGTAGCAGTCTCCCCATTGCTCACTGAAAATCACAGTGTCATTTGAATATGTCCTTATACGTTTCTGATGGGGCCAGAGAAATTGAACGCTGAAAAATCAACTATATCTACTGACCAGATGGCATTATTCTGATCTCCAGGTGTGGAAAGGCCAGATTTTCTGTGGCTCTACCTGCACCAATGGTTCTGGTTGGAAAAGACCTTTAAAATCATTGAGTCAAACTGAAAACTTAACACTGCCAAGTCTGCCACTAAACCATGTCCTTAAGCACCACATCTACAAGTCTTTTAAATACCTCCAGGGAAGGTGACAGCCTGTTCCAATACTTGACAACCCTTTCCGTAAAGAAATTTCTCCTAATATCCAATCTAAACCTCCCCTAGTGCAACTTGAGGCCATTTCCTCCTGTCCTATTGCTTGTTATGTGGGAGAAGAGACCAAGACCCACCTCACTACACCCTCCTTTTAGGTAGTTGCAGAGAGCAATAAGGTTTCCCATCAGCCTCCTCTTCTCCAGACTAAACAAACCCAGTTCCCCCAGCCACGCCTCATAGGATTTGTGCTCTAGACCCTTCACCAGCTTCGCTGCCTTCCTTTGGACACACTCCAGCACCTAAATGTCTTTCTTGTGGTGAGGGGCCCAAAACTGAACACAGCACTCGAGGTGCAGCCTCACCAGTGCCAAGTATGGGGGCACAATCAGTTCCCTAGTCCTGCTGGCCTCACTATTTCTGATACAGGCCAGGATGCCATTGGCCTTCTTGGCCACCTGGGCACACTGCTGGCTCATATTCAGCTCACCGTCGACCAACACCCCCAGGTCCTATTCCACCACGCAGCTTTCCAGCCACTTTTCCCCAAGCCTGTAGTGTTGCATGGGGTTATTGTGAGACTCAAGTGCAGGACCTGGCACTTGGCCATGTTGAACCTCATACAATTGGCCTCAGCCCATCAATCCAGCCAGTCCAGATCTCTCTGTAAAGCCTTCCTACCCTCAACGCTCCCACCCAGCTTGGTGTCATCTGCAAATTTCCTGAGGGTGCACTCAATCCCCTCATCCAGATCATTGATAAAGATGTTAAATAGAACTGGCCTCAATACTGAGCACTGGGGAACACCACTTGTGGCCAGCTGCCAACTGGATTTAACTACATTCAGCACCACTCTTTGGACACACTCCAGCACCTCAGTGTCTTCCTTGTAGTAAGGGGCCCAAAACTGAACACAGCATTCAAGGTGCAGCCTCACCAGTGCCAAGTGGCCCTTCAGACTGCCTCCCAAGGACTATGATAACCCATCTCCTAAACAGGCCAAAGTCTGCCCTCTGGAAGTCCAAGGTGGCAGTTCTGTTGAACCTCCTCCTTCCTTCTCCAAGAATCGAAAACTATCATTTCATGATCGCTGTGCTCAAGATGGCCTCCAACCACCACATCACCCACAGGTCCTCTGTTCACAAACAACAGGTCTAGCGGCGCGCTTTCCCTAGTTGGCTCCCTTACCAGCTGTGGCAGGAAGTTATCTTCCACACACTCCAGGAATCACCCAGACTGTTTCCCCTCCACTGTATTGTATTTCCAGCAGACATCTGTCAAGTTGAAGTACCCCACGAGAAGAAGGGCTGGTGACTATGAGACTTCTCCCAGCTGCTTATAGAATATTTTGTCTGCCTCTTCATCTCAGTGGGCTGATCTATAACAGATTCCCACCATGATATCTGTCTTGTTAGCCTTCCCCCTGATTCTTATCCATAAACACCCAACCCTACATTCTCACCCTTCTGGTCAGAGCGATACACTGAGGTCCCTTGGTTAAAAACATTGAGGATATAGACATGGCAAATTAGCAAATTTAGTACTTCATCAAATACGTATTATATTCGGATTCACATTTACCTATCAGAAAGCCATCTGGGTTAGGACATCACGACCTGTCTTTCCCTCAGGATATGGAATTACTTTATAATTTCCTATTTTTACATCTCAGCTCTTCTTTGTGACTAGCAGCTTCTGTGGGTTTTGACCTTAATTCAAGGACTGGTTTTGTTTTGGGTTTTTTTTTAATGGAAGTGTCTAGATGTAATAACAGATGCACTTGCTTCATCCTTGAGAGAACACATTCTTTAACTTCTGTACCACATAATCTAGAGGTTCACAGTGTTGTACTGTCCTTTGATTTCCTATTTGCACTTCCTTTGATAACTTGTGTGATTAGGCTCATCTTGGGTTTACAGAGATAAGGTGCTACTTAAAAGCCTTGCTTTTCCTCTCTCCCCATGCAAAAATATTTCTTGCACCTGTGGCTCAACCAGCCTCTATTTCAAACCATTTCACATGAATCTTTGCCATTTTGCAAATAGCTTGTTCACCAAACCTGCCTGTGACACTTGAACTTTGTTGGAATTCTGTCCCCAGATCTTTGACTATACCCTCAAGTTATAGTCCCCACTCAGCAAGGCCACTTGGAAATTTATCTTCTTCCTCCTCACCCAGTCTTACAACCCAAATATTCTTGTTGGCTGCAGGCATTACAGCCTTGCTGCTGCCTCCCAGACAAAGAGAAGGGTGTCAATAAATGACCCAAAGGTTGTGGTCTAATTAAGAAGCGCTCTATCATGTCCTCTGATATCTGACTAAAACATTCTACCTACTCATCAGCTATGCATGATAGGTTGACATCCTTGGCACATAAAGAGCTGGATGCTCTTTAGAATAGCAGACATCTCTTTTATTAGGCATGATACACAGTTAGTGCATCAATCTATAAACATTTCTTTGTGCAATCAAACTCAGAGAATAGCTCAGTTTTGCTATTCATATTTTGGGATAGCACGCAGCTTAATTTACCAGCACCTGCATTCATGGTCACGTAGCTGACAACTGATTTGCAGCTCTGAACCCTTCAATAGGCACCTAAAGATAATCACCAGTAGCTGTCTTGTTATTGTTCCCCTGGCATCTCAAGGATGTTTATTCATGGGCCTCTGCCTGTCTTCCTATGGCTTTGGACCTGTTCTCAAGTCAGTAGATCTGAGTCTGTGTCACCAACTGTATTTCTCATTGTCATTATAGAATTATCATCTGTATTTCCACACATTTTCACTGAGCCTTGATCAAAACTAAAGTCACTGTCTAGAGCTGTCATAGCTTTCACACACCAGTTTTTTCCATTGTGGAGACAAACAATAAAAAGCCATCATATCATTATGGAACAGCAGCTCTCTGGGACCCTATATTTCTGCCCTGCTTGATGACCATGATATTTCAGCCATATCTGTATAACTTTGGCTCTTTGGCCCTTTGGCCCTCTACTTCTGTGGTCCTCATCTGTGCTTTCACTCTTCCCAACATACTCTCCGTTAGTTTCATGCCACAATGTGTTTCAGAGTTTCTCACTTCTGCTTCACTGCAGTCAAAAGCTGAAGCTGCTAATGCTCTCCTGCACCTTGCTCATACAGTCAGCATCAGGGATCAGAGCCAGGAGAGTCATTTCTCGTTACAATGCCATTACTACTATTGTGGGAGTTTTCATGACATCATTTTTAGAAATACAGGACACCTGATGCAGCACTGGAGCTGGCCACAGTAGAAGCACCTTAAGTCTTGAGGTGCCAGGGAGACTGATGCAGTCCTCCAGTGACACATTAAGGTTCATGTTGTATCTTTAACCCTTGGCTCTCTTGTAGGTACAAGGAAAGAAAGACAAAGGACATAATTCATTTATGTGTTTATATATGTAATTTTTCCTAGGAGATGGGACAGTGAAAAAATACAAAGTCAGCCTAAGAAACTACAGTCTTATGACTGCTCAATCAAAATGAGCATAGAGATTTCATACATAGAGAGAATACACAGTTATTTCCTCTATTTTAATCACTAAATCAGATGGAAATTAAATTATTTACAAACAATGTGCAAAATATTTCATAATTCTACAAAACTAGTTATAAGCCTGTATGTCACAGCAAATATAAATTCAATTGATTGAGAAACCAACAATGACACAGTAAGGTCTTACACTGAATAGTGACTACCTAAGCATACAGAATTGGGTATAGCTTGATCAATAGTATGTTTATCAACAGTACCCATTATATAAAGTTGAGATCCTTCCAGGTAAATAACATACATGTGTGGGGACTTGATTTGGCTCTGTACAGTAGCTGACAAATATTTTCAGCAAAGTGTCTGTCATACATACCTCTACTGTCCTTCAACTGCACAGTACAGTGATAAAGACTACTAGTAGAAGGAAATTGAACCATAAATTACATTTATATTGTACTGTATAGTGAGACTCTAACTGTAACTCTTCACTAGGATGCTAATGTCCCTGGTACATTCACTGTACACACTGCAAAAGAATATAGTGAAAATTGTCATTCATGTGCAGATAGGTGGAAATTGGCCCCTTGCAACTATTAGCTGACCCCTTTGTTTTGTATTTCCCTTTGTTTAAAAGCCATATTTGAGTGACTAACAAGGGCAAATTTGTCAAAACTCAAAGAGTATTTGATGACCAAACCCATTAGCCTAACATTTCAGCAGCTATGGTCTATAGCACCTGAGCAACTTCTACTGACACTTCAAGCACACGTGCAGAAGAATTTTTTGCAATAGCAGTCTCCATCTGCAAGAATACTTTTTCTGGTAGCAGCAGAAGTTAGACAAGCATTGAGGCAAGAATAAACTTTGCCAAGGATCAGCTTCAGATGCAAAAATGGTTTTGCTCTTTAAACAATCTCAGCATAAAAAGCCAAAGCCTCAAAGACTGGAGCCCAGAACAGGATCTATAGAAGAAATAAGGGCATAACTTTCTCTTTAGATCTGATAACAACTGTAAGCAAATCACATCACTTTTCAGTTTCATAGATAATCTATCTGAAAACTTCACTTGATTCTAAAAGTAGCTGGACAACTCTCACTGGTACTGAGCCAGGGAAAAGCTGGGTTCCTAAAAGGCTTTGTCAGTGAACAACTGGGAGATCTGTCCTTTGGTCTGATAAAATCAACAAGACTGACAAACAACACCTCTACCAACATAAAAAACACAAGTATCACAACCCATTTCATAGTGGAGACTGCATGCATCTTTAGTATGCCTATAAAATACCACAGGGTTTGACATATCTTTTTTAAAAAGGTGCGTGATAAAGAAATTGGGTTATTAGCATTGCTGAAGCACCAGAGCAATACAGGAGGTCATAATATCACTGCCCAGTTTTCTTCAATTTTTTTCTTCAAGACTTTTACGGGGAATTTCAGCCATATTACCAGGTTCAAAGCACACCTCTATGGTTCAACAAGTTTGCTTTTCCAGGAGACATCTTTCCATTTTTGTGATGCCCTGCAGCATTGTATGAGGCTGAAATGGCAGATGGTGTCACAGTCATATTTCTACTGTGTTCCAAAACTCACAAAACCTGCTTTGCTTTAACCAAGATTTTTATATTCTTTGCTCATAATAGCTTTCCTGGGCTAGCTTTGCCTTACTATTCAAACTTCATTCCTCTTTCCTCTTATTGTTACAGTGCCAATGTGACAGTCTGAGAACGACTGTCAGTGAGTTGACTTGATGAGGCATGTCTTTGCACCTGTACTCAGGACAGCACAAAGTTGATCCCACGTAGTGTGTGGCAATAAATAAATAAATAAATAAATTTGTCTTGCTCAATTTCCCATGCCTTTGGACAGACTGTTCTCATTACCATGTATTTCCTAGATTAGGAAAGAAATATGCTTGGTTGTCAGGTCTTTAGTGTTTCAATCCTGTAATCTAAATGTTGCAATTGTCAAAAACAGATTGTCATTTGGAATTATTTAATGTATCAGAAAACAAGTAAAGGTAAGAGGTGGAACATCTCTTAAGTTAATTATTTATACCTAAAACGAAGCAAAGACATTAAGAATTTTTTTTTTAAAGTAGAAATACTTGTGTGTTTAAGACAAAGAATTGGCACATCAGGGATCCTGCCTTCTGGTTTGGGTTTTTAGTGACTCTTTCAAGTGCAGTTTTAATCAGGTTGCTTGTGCACTGCACCATGGACTTGCTCCCCGCAGGGCCATTGGCAACCCTCAGCAGCTCACCTGTTCCATGTAAAGTGTGATGACAGCTAAATTTTGGTATTTGTGAAGACTCCAAGTGCTACTAAACCCTAGCCAGGAGGTAAAGTTGAGTGACTTCCAAATTCTACTACTCTCCAAGGACTGCAAAGCATCTGAAGTGCTACAAGGAGGTAGACCCTTTGATTCAGAGTCCTTAAGCCCACATCTTCTTCTGCAGGTAGTTTTGCTCCAAGATCAAGACAAAAGTCACCATTTATGGATGTAATGTTAAATAGCCCTTAAATAAAATGCGTCATCAATGGAGCTAGCACTGGAGCTCCAGTTTGCTTAAAAGCAAAAACTAGTCAAATGTCCTAACTATGGCCAGAGAAACTGATATCTTCTGGAAACTCAGAAACAGTCTAGAGTTTTATGAGGACCACCAACCACTTTGGGTATAGGTGCTGAGCATGCCTTTAGGCCTTCAATTATGTTTATGAAAGATGCTCTGACTCTTTGAAGAAACCAAGGAAAAAAAGAGTAAGTGCAAGGTCTATACAGGTACTTGGAAGATCAGTTTCCTCATTTCTAAAATGGGTCTAGTGATCTACACTGTGCATTAATGTGTTGCTGTGTCGGTGCTAACTGTATCATTTTCTTGCTTGTGCCACTTCCCGATGCACTGCGTTATGCAGTACTTCGCTTGTTTTGATACATTGCTCCACAGAAACTGAGTCATTAGCTAATCATACGTGCAGACATCCAGAAACACTCTTGAAAGGATTTCGGCTCTTTGATTTCTTCAAATATTGCCTTCAAATGAAAATTACAATTTTTCCATTCCACTCATCCAGTGCTCTAAATGTTAAGCTATATATAATGTTTCCCACATGAGCTGAGGCATCAGATAGTATTCAGGGGTTCCTAAAGCTGTTTCAAGATATGTTGATGGGAAAGTGGAGCTTCCTTGTTTCAGTCTCATTATATATAATGGACTTTATGTACATGCAAGAGACATAGCCCAGTAGACTCCAGGGTCAGAGAAGGAGTAGGAGGAGGTGCTCCAGGGGCCAAAGTAGAGATTCCCCTGCAGCTTGTGGTGAAGACCATGGTCAAGCAGGTTGTCCCACTGCAGCCCACAGAGGATCACAGTGGAGCAGAGCAGATATCTACACTGAAGACCATGGAGGACCTCTCAGGTTATCCCACTTCATTCTTTAGCTCCTTTCACTTTTCCCTGGCTTACAACCACACATGCATAAGGATAAGCCACCAACTCTACTTCTCCACACTCACCATGCATTTCCAATGAGTTCCTAGCTAATAACAATGAAGCTAAGGAGGATTCAAACTGGATTTGCCTTCAACTTCATTGTCTTGAGCAATAGTTTCCTCCTACTTCCAGCAACTACTAGTAGCTATGGCAGCTACATAGATACCCATGTAATGTACCATTACATAAAACCAGCACCTTGATGCTCTACTGTAGGTTTTGGGTTGTTTTTTTTTACTCTAGCAGGGGGACAATTAAAACTGGCTTCAGCTTTTGTATTGTAGAAGATATCTCCCCACCAGTACCAGTAATGGCATCACATTCCCAAACTCTGCTCTTTTGATTTCCATTTCTGGAACTAACTCCCACAGGAATTTCCCTCTGCCTCAGCACGTCTGTAGAATACAGGTGGTTTTCTCTTGTCCACTCAGTCAGGAAGAATGTTTGCAAAAATCGTGATCTTATAGAAACTATGGGTCCACCCAAAGGTGTAATGCAAAGCAGAATCAGATTTCAGAGTCTTTATACTCAAAAATCTCAGCTCTGACCTGGCAGCAACAAAGCCAACAACTGGAAAAGTGGAAGGGCTCTGACTTCCTGGGAAATCAGAGGGTTGCAGACTCCACACCCAGTTAACTGCTGGCATGCAGATACAGCTCCCAGCTGGCAATCAAGTCATTGCAAGAGAGAGTTCTGCCAGTTCCCAGAGGAAAATTACAACAATGTTAGACAGCTAATTCTGCTGTTTATGTTATCAGCATCAGAAAACATATGTAACAGAACAACTTTAAGTATAAAGATTACAAGAAAGATTAGGCTCTGGACATAATAAATAGCTCCAACAAGCATCAGTACAACTGTTTCACAAAGCCAAAGATCATGTTTAGACAACATCAGCCACTCAGTAATTGATCTGAGGTAATATCTTGCCAAAGCAAGTTTACTGCCTACCTGCTCTTCTTTTCAGGCACAGACAGCTGCCATAATGCTAAAGGAGAGCATCCACACAGACCAGTAATCACAGCCTTCTAGAAATGTGCTCCTGAACAAATCACCACCAGCTGGCACTCATGGGACTGCATCAGCAGCATACTCAGTACTGCAGATCTGATGGGCCCCAGGATTTCCCCAAGACACTTATCCTCAGACACAGATGCTTTTTGAGGGAGTTGTTCAGCTTTGGGAATCTTTTCAGCCTCAACTTCCTCTTAAGCATTGCTAGTCAGCAAGTAATACATAACCAAATATGTTTCAGTAAGCTAACTCACACACACAGACTCATCAGTCCACAATAGAAGACATCCACTCAAAGTAACTGGTGAAACATCTCTGACTCCCTCCTATAGTATTACGCAGGCAGCCACACTTCTTCATGGCTTTATTTCTAGGAAATACTTCATTGCATTACAGGAATTTTCAGTTTCTGATGATATAATTCAATTCTCCCATATTCTGTCTTCTTTTTCAAGGAGCACTTCTGGGAAAGATAAGAAATACAGGTATATTACATTCTTATGAACATTCTTATAGACACAAATGCCTATAGAATTTCCATATTCATAAATTATTAATTAATAATAAGGTTTTTAAGTATTCAGGTACGTTCTGGACCACTCAGATTTCTAGCACTAATAGTATGTCACACTTCAACACAAAAAATTGTCATGTAATTTAAAAAAAAAAAAACAAAAACAAAACAACAAACCTTCTCAATTTTAACTAAACCATCTTTTTAGCACTAATTTTAGTGTTTGCCACAAGTTTGTAGTTCTCAGCTGAAGCTGTCTGCAGGATTCTGTGCAAAATCCAGACATTTCTCATGAAATTACTAAAATATTTCATTTTAACTTTATCAATACAGCCTTTCAGTTACCTATAGGATTGTCAAAAGGGTGTGGTTAATCAGAGCAAGGCTGCAAAACATTCAGATTTGTGAAGAATCCCAAAAGGTTTATTTTTTCATCCTAATTTAGAGTGGGGCCAGATTTCTGAAATTTCATCAGGATTTCAGTGCTTTGTCTGTTCTACTGACCTGACATTTCTCAGAAACTACAGTCTCATGTACAGCTCCACCAGTGTGCTGTAGCATGCACTGAGCCTAAAGAGTGTAAGCATTTTTAAGTATTTGGGAAATGCCATTTCTCCCGTAAAATATATTTAGAATGCTCCTGGTCAAAATTAACAAGTATTTCTATAAGCAGCTATGAGACACTGCATGTTAGAGGCTAGAAAGAATGACGGTATGTGAGCTCTTCTATCTGAGAATGGTAGTAACAGATTAGTAACAAAACCATAGAATAAACCCTAGGATAAATTCTTTTGGGGAGGTTCATCATTGTGATACTGTGATTAATTTTCGTGCAGTGTCCCTTTCCATTGTGCTGATTCAATAAAGCATTTCAGCATGGGCACAAATAAGTGAATTCTGTTCAAAATCAGCCATAAGCTTAAACCATTTAGGAACCCAAAAGGCCTGAATTCAGGGAAAACAACATGTTTCCAGGACCTCAGCAGAAATGGCTATGAATCCTATTTCTGGGTAATGTCCCTGGAGTTGATAGGTTAAATTCTCTACTTCATGAAGTAAGGTAGTGAAGGGAGGTCTCTCCTTCTGACAGAGATGTTCAGAAAAATTGTGCAGATGGAAACTGATAGAGCTTACTGACTACCTTTCCACTACACCCCTCCAAGAATAAGCAGTTATATGAGCAGGGAGCGGGGAGACAATATAGCAAAGAAATTAATTACAGAATGATTACACATAGTATCAGTGTTGTACCTTCTCATCATATCATTGGGAAACTAGGACACATCAGCAGATCTCAGTTCCTGCATACATGCTTTCCCAGTAACAGCTATCATGACACTAGGAACACTTTTCTTCTCTTTCACCCTCTCTTTTAGTTTTTTAGTTAAATAAAGCATACGAAGCACTTGAAGCTGACCTAAAAAGTTGGGGTTAGTGAAAATCATGCAGATGGTGAATGTCAGAATGGGTCAAGGAGCCATCGCATACATTTCCATAATAGTAAGTAATGAACAGTAAAACTTGTAAGTTTTATGTTTTTATAATGTCATCATCTCTGATTTAATATTCTTTTTGATGTATTTTTTTCCTTGTCCAAAATGCTCCTTCCTTCCTTCATTATTTAGTTCAAATGATAAGTCTTTCTCCAGCTCTGGGAGTTTTATTTGTACTTTTTCCCTTCCTAATACAAAATAGAAATATGCATTAAGAACTGATCGGTCATTCATATGTAAAACAAATGGAGTAATATCTGGGGAGGACAACTAAGAGCATATCACTGCTCAAGAACCTTTTGTTTGCATCTTATTTTCCACCATTGTGCTCTCAAAAAGAAAACTCACACATGTCAAAATATCTGACAAAAAAAATTGATGGTGCTATTTGGTCAAAGCCTCAGAAAGTTGTTCTCTTTAGGGAATGGTGGCGATTTGTATTTTATTGTTTACCAGGCAGATGGGCAATCCTCAGAACAACCTGATCCTGTAGCTGCTAAGTGCAAGCAGAAGTGCTATTAAGCCTAATCCTTCCACACTGAACCCAAAGAGAATGTTTAACTTTCATTTCAAAGTAAACAAGACCAAGATTTATACTAGAGGTTATTATCTCTGTATTACAAATGAAGATCAGTGCAAGGAAGACTCAGAACACGACATGGCTGCCTAGCTGTCTTTTGGACCAAATTTTACATTCTCCCATTAACCACTGCATTTGAAGCAGAAATTGAGGGGAAGCTGAGCTGCACTTAAGTGTTGCCTAACCAGAGAGGCATCCACATTTCCTTCAGCGAGAGATTTCATCTTTTCAGTTTGTGGAGCCCAAGACATTTTTCAGTGAATGTCGTAAACATGACTGTGTGACTTGTTGTATGGCCACTGTCAACTTGCTCTCTTTTAAGACCCTGACAATAATGCATGGACTCCCCAGGGTTTGCGGAGTGGAGCTTGAAAGCATCAGCACTGGGTGCTTAATTTTCTAGTAGAAAAATGCTCTTGTTGCCTGACTGTCTCTGTCTAGGATCACCTAAGTGTCAATAATATTGAATTACTTAATATCCAGCCTTTACACTTGCTTATCTCTTAGCAGGATTCAGAGACTTGGAGCTCCTCTATGAGCTTCACCTATAGAGCTTTTTCCAATACACTTTCTTTGGAATTTATCTGCTGGGGCAGATCTGAGTAGATCAAGGTAAACATTCAAATATCTTGACTTAGACTAAAGCTATTTAAACATACCTTACTGGAAGATTTTCAGTGTCCTTCAGATGCCACCTTTGTCTTTGCTAACTTATTCTCTTATTTTATTATAAATATATTAAGATACTAATGTTGTGAACTGATGAACAAGCTATATTTGCCAAATATGACTAATTTATTTTAAATTAATTTTAAACCTGTAGTTTTGACAGCCTTCAACAAAGGCTTAAACAATTATGACAATTGCTGATTATAACAGCAGCTGGGACTAGAGACTAAAGAAAGAAAAACAGGTGGAAAGAGAAACAACTAATACAGATTTTTATGAGGGACACTGAAATGATTTGCACATTTTATAAATAATGTTACCTTCCCAGATGCATTTTGCTCAACCTTTCCAAAAGGGATCATTTAGAATTATGTTAAAAAACCCAAAAGTTCTTATTTTTCAGCACTTAAAAAGGGGGCTAAAAAGAGCTCAAAACAAAATCCCTTGCTGAAATATTCTGTTCGATATATTTGACTTGCTTTGGTTTATGTTTGTTTAAAAACAAAGCACCCTAAAATGTTGTCAATTAGAGATAACCTGAATTACTTGTTTGATCCTGTGCTCTTCCATTTTTTTCAACTCAACTGAACTCAGGAAAAAAAAACACGATTACTTGCACAGACATGTTTCAGCCCTCAAAAATCTAGAAGTCACAGTTCTCACAGTTTGAGATAAAGATAAAAGCCAGGCAGCAACCTGCCTGTATCATCCATTAGAAGGGAGGGAAAAGTCCAAATCCACATATGAATGTGGGACACACTCTTCCTCCAGCTCCTGTTGAGTGGCTGGGCTTGACCTCATCTGTTAGTACATGTCTCTCATCTCCATGATTCAGCTCCTTCTCTACAGGTTCCATTTCCACTAGTCAGGGTTGGAGGCAGAAGGGGAAGCAAAGAGAAGAGGGATCACCATCCAGCTTTCCTTAGAGTAGGACAGAATAGAGAAGAGCCTGACTTTGTCTTTCAACATGGTTAGCATAATTATTCATATGAAAATGTAAATCTGGTTTTAAAAAATCACCAGAAGAGAACCACAGTAGTTTGCACTCCTTTTCTTCCTTAGCTTAAATGAAAATATAAGCAGAAAGTTGACAATAACATGTCAGAAATTTACTTTCTTTAAAAAGTGCAATATCCTCACTGGGACTGGAATTTCAACCCAGATGGCTTGGCCAAGGAACGTATGCCAATAGTGTGAACCTCACTCTATAAGATTTGACATCTTGACATTTAGCAAACTTAGAAAATGTTATTAAAGGGGACATAGTGTAAAGATGAGCCTTACTAATACTAATACACCTATTTTCTGTCACTGTTTTCCTGGAGTATCTGGTGGCGTGGAAGGTAGCTCAGGCTGTACACAAAATATCTAAATCCATACAGTACTGCACCCTCACTAACAAGCTTTGCCTGGTCCTGGGCATTTCTGTAATTCACTTTATCCAATCGAGCCCCTGGTGAAAAACACTATTGGGAACTGCAGCCTGTGACAGGAGGCAGGAGAGCTCAGAAACTCACATTATAGAACAAATGTCTACCTGCACCTTGTGAAGGCTTCTCTATCCTCTAATAGAGATGAGGCTGAACCAGACTTGTCAGCAGGGGTAGACAGTAATGAGGAATCAATCTGAAGCAAAGATGGCAATACAGGACCACTGAGAAACAAAAGCCCTTATGGCGTGACCTTCACCCCTATGCTGCATATCTCTGCTGCACAACATGCTTTCTGGAAGTGATGTTAGACCTGAAATGGTACACCTACCTTAGCATTACAGTTCAGAAGTGTGCCTCTAATAGTAAATGTCTTGATATCCCCCACCTACCTTACTTTAGCTTGCACCACAGAGGGCTTTTGGAGCTAAAATTCTGAATTTAAACTGAAATGAATTTGAATTTAATTCTTTCTGGATGAAACTAAACAAGAAAGAATGCTCCAGAAAAGCACTTGAATCAAATTAACTATTGTTCTGCTCTCAGAAACACAATTCAGTGCTCACAACCAGATAAGAATTAGTCCAAAGCAAAAACTCTTGAAATGCATTCAGTGTGAACGTGGGGTCTCATGGCATTGCACTTTACAGACCTTGCTCCCTCTGGACCGCAGTACTGGTTGATGTAGACATGCTAGCTAGTGCATCAAGGGAAGCAGAAAGCCTTAGAGTCCCTCAGGTGCTTCACATAAGTGTCTGAGCCATCTTGCAATCAGTTTTCAAAGCACTGAATATTCATTACAATGAATTCAATCAATCTTTATTGTATACAGAAGTGCAACTGCAAAGTATTCTACAGGCAATTTCTCTAAGTAATTTTTATTGTAATTTCCATTACAACTGCAAATAGAAACTTGTTCTTAATGTTTTCATAGCAGTCTCCCACTTGAGCTGTTATCATGAAATACGTTTTCTGTCATAAAGTACCGAGGACAGCATAGCACAGATGGGATGGACAATATAAAATTATTTAGGAAATGGATCCTATTACCAAATGGTTGACATGTCCAAAATTAGGAGAAAGAGTGACAAGATTATCTTACAAAAAGGATGTAGAGGAAGATGGATTACTTCTAATGAGATTTATTCACTGTTATTTTTTGGTTTGGTTTTTTTTTTTTGCTTAGAGTTGAGACTTAAAACACCATTAAAAATAAGACAATAAATTTTAATTATAGAGATGGTTTCCTTTTTCCTGGGGCTCTGTATAACTTAGGGACACCAAAAGGAGGTATCTAAAGATTTCTCTGTACAATACTCTATCAAACTGCAGTTGAAAACATACATTTACTTTAATGATCAAATTAATTATTGTTCTGCTCATAGACACATAATTTATGAAGGAATTCCTAACAATGTCCTTTTGCTTTCTAATGTGACTCATGGAGGATGCCAGTTTAGGCTACAGCTGGCAACGTAATTAGTTGATTAAGCAGAGCGACTCTGGAGTGTGCACTGATCTGATGCATGTGATCTAAATAATGAAACACTGTCCCTCCAAACGGGAATGCTTCTCAAGCACATGCCTAAATCAAAAAACATCTGGTCCTGATGTGGCAATGTTCCAGGGATGCACCAATGGTTACAAGATGCACCTTGTACCTAGTACTGGCACAAAATTGGACTTCATGTGACAGTTCAGTACAAATTCTTCTGAATCAGAAGACAGTCTGCAGAAAAGGCATAAAAATGCATTACAGGACAAAAGATAATAGCCTATCACACTACATTTTAATAAAGGGTTATCATCCTCAGTGAGAACAAATAAACCACAAAAATGTTACTGCAAATGGCAGTAACATTTTTTTCACTTCACAGGCACCTTCCTACTATGAAATCAAATGCTACTGAACCAACTAAACTTTCCAAATAAATTGTATAAGCTCATCTTTGTATTAAGTGATACAATAATATTATTTTCATAGTAAAATTAAAGAAGTGGTGTATTCTCCCACTTGAATAGGGAATTTGTTCCCTGGAAATACTGAGGAAGATTTTTCTACAAAATTCAATCCCATCTGATAGGTTTGTTGGAAAATTTAATATCGGGTGTGATAAAAGACTATTTTTGTATCTGCCTTCTCTTGTTCCATCAGGAATAGTGAATAAATGACCCCATCTCGCAGTCCATCAGCAGTAGCAAGAGTTATTGGTTTCAAAGTAGAAATTTAAACTACTCTAAAGTTAAAGATTTTCACTCCAGATAAAGCCTCTGTGTTGTTATTGACAGTTCTGGAGAAATACATTCAAGATTTTCTGTTAATCCGTAGCTCCAGTTTACTGATATTTGAAAATTACCATCGACTTCTCTTCTGTGATGTTCATTTACTTCTTCCATTAATGTGATAAAACTGCATGTCTGTTTATCAGTTCACATGGTAAATAGCCAGTGTTTAAGCAACAGTCCCTAATTAACATTCACAACATTTCCGTGAGGTTTTGTTTATTCTACATTATCATCAAAAACTAATCCAAGACAGAAAAGGGAAATGAATGGATCAAGATTTCAACAGATTCAGTAGTAAAGCTGCAATTGTACACTGCAGCTTCCTGGCACTCAGAGCTATATACATTTCTCCAGATCCTGAAGAGACAGCTAATATCTATTACCTCCCTCCTTGTCAAACGGCCAAGGAGGACCTACAAATCAGAAGTTTTCCATGTTGCTTTGGAAAAACTAAGCATTCTTCCTTCAGTTTTCCTACTTCGCTATGAAAGATTAACTTCACTTCATTGCTTTACACAAGTATACATGAAGGCTAACTCCCCAGGTCCTTCTACAGAGACATTTTAGACAAAACTACAAGGATCATGGTCTTCAGCAAAGGAATAATGAATAAGGGTCCAAATCAGGGAGGGAAATGTTGTTTAATTTTATGTCAGCAAGAAGCTTCCTGACCTCCTACTTTCTGGCAGCACCACTTGTCCACGTTCTGCAAAACTGTTCAAGAACAACCTCCTGGAAGCAAAAAAACAGCCCATCTCCTACAAAGGGAAATGAAGAAAGCAGAACAACCTGGGCGCTTCTGTGATACTATGAAAATCTAGATTGCTTTGCAACATTAGGAGAAACACAGATGGGGACTGAACCTGTAAAAAGATGACTCGTCTGAAATTATATTATTGACATAAAATGGGGAAATAAATAAAACAGAAAATCAGAAGTATTGATAAGCTCTTGAAAATGTTTCACAAGAAGCTTGAAAGTAATCTCGATAGCCATTTGCATGGATTACACAGTGAAGAAGTTCCCAAAATGGAATAAGGAGCATCATGCTGTAAAAGAATAAAAAGAACTAAGAACACAAGCAGAATAAAGAAGAGTCAATAAACAGGAAAGTGCAGCAGAAACCAAGCTAAAAACACCCAGCTCACACAATGAATTACAAACTACCTGACAAAGATTTGACAGTGATGTTATACTCAGGACTCTTGGCTTTTACTCAGTCCAAAGGGGTTTATTTTGTAATTATGTGCTTATTGCTATTAAAACCCATGTAACAATGTATATTTACATTGCACTTTGTGACTTACAGCAAAAGATCCCTTGTCACAATGGTCTCACAGGTGAGAGGGAACATCTTTAGGTGCATATGAGGGTCTACAAAGCATCTGCATTGAAAATGTAGTTATGTTTACAGCAGTGAGAAATGCTTATAAGGTATGGCTCAAGGGGTTTTTTTGGGGAGAAGGGAGCAAGAGTAGTCATTCTTGAAATACCTTGGAGAAAAAGCAAAATCCTGAGAATGGCACCCTGACTTGAAGAGCAAGAGGGCTAATTTACTGATGGTCTAGTAATTGTGAGGCTTCAGTGAAAGCCACAGAAAGCCTTTAAAATCTCAATAAAAGGGACCTGTTTTAAAGAGGTTGTCATTGCTGAAAGGAAAAATAATAGACTAATGGGACTAATTCTAAACCCAGCAGGTCTGGAGGTGACTCCCTGCAGAACAGAAAGGGAAAGCAATCATGTCAGATGAAAGAGGACTTGTAAGGGAAGAATATTCTGCTGGGTACCATCAAGCCAATTGTGGATTAATGCACATCTCTCATTGCTGTCACCAATTTAAATAGGCTGAACATTCAATCACTGTTATTATGTTACCTCTTTAGCTGAAGGTCGAACACATGAGCATTGAAACCTTACCATTTCTCCTGTGCGTGGAAAAAATGGATGCCCCTACATTTGGTATGTAATATCTCACTTTGTCACTGCAGCATTTATTAGTAACTAGAACTGAAAGATGTACCTGAGCAAAAGAAAGCAGAATATGCTTTGGCTGGGTGGAGATCTCTATCCAATGAGTCAACATACATATCAGCAAAGTAAGGAATGACAGATTCCCTCTCCTAGAGCTTCCCACTCTGGACATATATGTACAGCATGCTGTGCCAGGGCTGCGCTCGCCAGTAAGCAGTTATTTTTATTGTGGCTCCTATGATTATTTCTCATAAAACTGTCTGATGGAAACAACAGAAGTCTCTCTACAGGTTTTTTCCTTTATTTATGCACTCTATGATGCAGACACTGAAAAAAAAATAATCACAAAGCAGAGTTATTAGCAGGAAGCCTAGTCATTAATTCTGTAACTCCAAAGCAAGAATTCTCTCTGTTCTATAAGTTTTTTAAATAATTATATAATAATTTAGGTTGGAAGAACTTTAGATCATTTAGGTGGACCTCCCAGAACAGGGTAAGGGCCAGCTTCCAGTTTAATGAGATTGCTCAGGGCCATTTCCAAGAAAGATTCAAGTATCTCCAAGGAGGGCAACTCAACAACTTTTCTAGGTAATTATTCCAGTGTTTTCTATCCTCACTGTGCAGAAATATTTTCTTTATATATATCTGAAAGATTTAATGTTTCTATATTGATAGTAAAAATTGCCAAGTACCGTCTTTTCAGCATCCCAAATAAACAAATTTAAATAAGCAACTGCCTAGCTTTTAGATAAAACTTGCAGTGCTGCCTGGAATACAATAATATATATTTTAATAGCATACACTTTGCAACAAAACAAAATTCAAGGACTCTTAGGATTTCTGAGTTATTACTCTCACAATTTAAACAATGGGAACAGAGATGACAGATCACAGCTTTCCATCCTGCTTATAAAACAACAAAAAAATTCTTCTTTGGATCCTTCCTAAAGAGGGGTTTTGACACACCCTGTTGCAGCTCCATCTCCAAGACAGGACATAGAGTGTCATCAGCACCATGTTAGAAATTATTAAAATTATGATTATTTATGTATTTATCCCAGTGCTTAAAAAAGGCACTGTTCTGCTAGAGACTATGCAGCGCAGAACAGCACAAGGTTTTCTGTCAAATTTAAGCAATAATATATAAGCAGGCCTGGTTAAGGAGGAAGAGGGGAGGTAAGAGGACCTCAGATCACTGGGCTATCCAAATCACAGCCCGAGAAGCACTGGGTAGAGACCTGCTGTGGGGACCTGGAGAAGGCTGCAGCGTGGCGTGCCTCCTCATCCCAGCAAGTACAAAAGGAAAGAGGTCCCCCACCACACACTGGGACCGCCTTGCCCCCCTTCTCACCGACACCTGAACCTGGACTGCGGTGAGCTCAGAGCCAGGTGCCACTGGTGAGCAAGCAAATGGACAAAAGGGCAGAGAAAGATAGTCCTGGCACAAGAAAGTACTACACAGCAGACAATAATTACTGTGGATCTAAGCAGCGCATAGAAATGTCCTTCTCTATGTGACTGGTTTTAACTAAGCAAAGTATTCATGGCTGTGTTATGACAGTGCTTATAGCAACCATATACAAGTCAATGCATATAATGTCATTGTGCCTTTTGTAGTCAAAAACTATGAGTGATTCAGCAATTGCCAAGCAAGCTGGGAGTACTGGGATAAAGGGACATGATCTCCTCTATAACTACAGATGTTTCCTGAATTAAGTTCTGTTTGGATAAGGACCTATCTGTAAGAAAACATTGACTTGTAAAAGTGACAGTGACAGTAATACTATCACAACCTTTGAGAAATAATTCAGATGATGAGTAAACTCCATGCATAAAAATGTAAACCATACGTACAGCCTGAAATCATCTTTCAACTTCCAGTCTCTACCATTTTTACACCTGGATCTTCTAAAATGAAAGTCTCATTATCAAAATTCAATTCCTCCTGTAAAACTACCCTGAAACTGTTTTTCTTCCTCCTTAGGGAGCTCAATGGATTAGTCGACCTTATTTTTTTAATAAGTGGGTCCTGTCCTTACAGCTGTTGATGTTTTTTTTTTCACCACTTGATGTTTCCTCAAGGACATTTACATAATAGTCCACTTGAATTGTGCTTATTTCTCCAGCAGCTGAAGCAGGGCACACCATGGTAACAGGCCCACAATTACTTCTGCCATCTCTGACAGCGCTACAGGCAATCATTGCTGTGTGAATGGGATGAACACATTTACTGACAGTCTCAGGGAGAAAACCTGGAGAATGATTGTATAAACACACATCATGGTCTTCCATCTTAAATTCAAAACCATCTGAGACAAAACACTAACTGAACCAAGCATTTGTATCTTCCTTCACTGCTAAGGTTATATGTGTATATGAAGATGTGATCTGGTTTTATCCCATAAAAAGAACAGTGCGATACAGGTCTAGGGATATAAAAGCATAAAAGCAAATGTTTTCAGACAAACAGTATTCTTTTTCCTCTATTTCTCCCTCTCTTGCACAAATGCTGCTCTGAGACACACTACAGAATGAATCAATGTGCCATTGAAGTAATGGGAGCGGGACTGGCACCTGAATGATTAATTTTGAAAAATACAGACTGCTCCTAACTCTTCTGAAAGGTGTAACACCCTCCACCCAAGGCTACGAGGATCCTGGATGGCTCCCATTGCTATTTCTTTAATGTGTGCCACTCCTGTTGCTTCCACACTACAGAATTTCCAAATTATCTGCAGGAGGTTTCAAATGAACTCCAAATTTCAAAGCAATACCCAGGGGGAAGCACTGAATTTCATTTGGGTTTGCTTTGAAGCAAACACCTTCAGGCATGAACTCCAGAGCTGCCTAACTTGAGTGAAGCTTTCAGGAAAGCTGATTGAAGTTAGTAATAAAAGCCAATGTTAGGTAAGCTTTCAGTTTTCAGGAACACTGTAAGTAGTTCACAACATCGGTATCACAATGCTCTAACCTAAAAGTAAAATATCACTGTAAAAGTGTCATCTTTGGTATAAATCCAGAGTAAACCTATGGAAATATGTCTGCTAGCTGCAGCTGGTCAGAACCGTCATATATGACTTTATAATTACATCATTCAGGGAGCCAACAAACTGAATTTAAAAATCTCTGCTGAGAAGCTAGAGGAGCTGCTCAATAAGAGAATCAGTTCAGTAAGACGAGGGACACAAACACAGGAGACCTGTGAAAGCTGAGCCTAGCATCCACCTTGGGACATTCAGCAGCTAGCTTTTGGGGATGCTGTTGCCAAAATCCTTCTAAGCCAAAATTCAGATTTCAGCTTTGCAAGCCTTTGCCAAGAAGGCCACTACCTCCACCTTCTGCTGGGGATCAAATCAAGTCCTGAGAGCTGGCAAGAGTGCTCATCCACTGTGGCATAGCCAGGTCTCTGCTCCTCCCTGGCCCCTGCTGCCCATTGCTGCCCACTCACGGGCTCCTGTTGGGTCTGTGTGTGTTTCCAGTTCTTCTGCAGAGTGCAGAAACATGGCTTCACTCATGGTAAACAAATGAGACACACTCTCTGCTCAGGTCTTGACTCTCTCTACTAATATCTGCAGCCTGCAGGACTGAACCCAAGCTTATTCACGGTGTACAATACTTTGGCTTGAAAGTTGGCACCCTAACATTCAGAGGATTTAAGGCACATGAGCGTGCATAACAGGATCAGATTGTTATTCTAATAAATTGGACCCAATCTCATCCCGACAAAGCTAGTGGCAATTTTCCTAATTAATGCATTGGGAGCAGTCCTCAGGAACTATACTGAAATGTAGTTTTCCATTAGCCTCCGTGGGGCTGCAGTTTTACAACGTGACAATTATTCAAATATCATTTCATTGTAAAAATTACAGTTTTAAGCTGTGTCATGGGTTTTGACATTTGATAAATTCATGATACATTTTACTATATGTTCCTGCTCAGGTGTTAATGTGCAAAATCCCAGAAAGGCAACAAAATACAATAAAACTTCTGACTTAAGATATTAATTAGGTGATTAAACTGTCACACAAGATTTGTTTGTCCTTTGTAAATTAGTAGCTCAATCCTCACAATTTATAAGCAGAACAAATCATAAAACAAAAGGCTTGGTTCACTATAAAAACCACTAAGCTTTTGCACAAGGCCAAAGCAGCCATGGAAAATTGATTTTCTACATCTTACTCTGTCTTGAATAGGCTCTGCTTTGTTGAAGATTTTTTATTGAGTGAAGCCAAAACTCATTATAGCTAAGACCTTTAGGAACAACATGTATTTGCTCCATTATTTTTTATGTCATCAACATCACATTTTAATCTCATGTATTAAAGCGGGAAGAGCACAAACGTACATTTGCATTTTATTGCCAGAGTAAAAGAATAGTGCTATGTTAAATCTTTAGCAAAATGTGTACCATGGAAAAAGGTAAATGATTATTTATTATTTCTCACAGCATAAACTGTGGGTAAAAAGCAGGTTTCAGCTAAAGTGAAGCAGGGCATTTTGTACAGTGGAACAATTGTGGAACTTGCCATCAGATCTAAGGACTGTCAACACAGAGAAATTCAGGGGACAGGACAGCATTCCAGTTGCTGCTCAAAGACAACAGTCTTCAGAGGCTTCTCTGGTCATTGCAGTGGTCTAGTTAATTTTGCCAGGATTATCACAAAGAAATTCTTAGAGCATACTTCACACACCTGAATGTGCTATTGTGATCACCTAATCTGGTCTACTTATCACAGGCCATTACCTTTGTACCTAGCTCAATAACTTTGTGTTTGACTTAAACACATCTTCCAGAATGACATCTCTTCTTAATTTGAAAATGAGAAATGAGGAATCATCGTGTATTTCAATAATTATTCACTCTTCCTGTTAAAAATGGGCACAGAATTTCTAAGTTGAATTTGGCTGGTAACAGCTTCCATCCGTTTATTCTGTAGTACTCAGAATTTTCTTATTGTAAATATGCTCACGTATTTTAATGAGGTCACTTCTGAGTCTTGTTTTTAATTCACTAACATGCCAATTTCTTTATTTTTCATGGGATGAAGTATTTCTTACAGCTCATGAATCATTTTGGTAGTTCCTTCCCTTGCTCTCCCAAAGCTTTCAACAGTTTTTAAAATACGAATATGAACTGCATACAATATTCCCTTTCTGTGCAGAGAAGACATCTCCATAATCCTATTATGAATCTGTTTATCAATGGACATCCTTCTATTGACTGGAGAATGCAAACTGGATCCTTTGAATAAAATCATATTAGAAGACTGAGTTACAGTGTCAGAGGGTCTTTGATATACAAAGGTCTAATTGAGCACCCAGATTCCTGAGTAAAGAAAACAAATTTTTAGTGAAACATGCTGTGTTTTTCTGTGGCCTTTCAAAAGTCACATTACCACCTGACCTGAGCTTCCATAACTATAAAATTGGAACAAAGTCCTGTTAATCCTGAGACACCAGGAAAAAGAAAAGATTTCTTGCTGTATTAGCAATTGTATTGCTGTCATGGCAATTCCATTCTTCACCACAACTGAAATTTTCAAATAATGATGCCACCTTAATATTAAAAAAATAATTTTATGCTACAGTCCTTTCTTCTCCCAGGGCTATTCAAAGCAAATTCTTAGCCCCTAGAGCCACCACAGACATAGGAAAAGCTGTTATCCCACTGTTACAGTGGTGAGATAGATGACTACTGAGATAGAAAAGGGCATTGGTTGTACTATATTAGTTCAAACCTACTGAAATTTGCAAACTTTTAACTGATGTTTCTCACTTCAGAATCACTGCTGCCATTATTGATGTCTAATAATTCCAATTTAAATGCACTGTTGAACTGAAAATTTGAGCTCTCCAAAATGTGCCTTATTTACTTTCAAAATTACTCATTTTTAGCAATGGAGATACATGGTTTCTCAGAAGTGACAGATGCTGCATTCCTTTTGATGCTCAGCATTCTTATCAGCCTTTCAGACAATTGAATTTCTTCCATTTGTAAAATCTATTACCAGAGGAAGGACTGCAAGTAAAACTCAATGACTGGAATCAGAACTGTTCTGGCAATACAGGAATACTTCATTGATCGATATTAAGACCTAGGAATCCCACATAAAAAAAAATGTATTTATTTAGTCTTAGGAATTAATACAGGAATACTTCATTGATCGATACTAAGACCTAGGAATCCCACATTAAAAAAAAAAATGTATTTATTTAGTCTTAGGAATCAGAACTTGAGTAATATCATTAAAAAGCTCAGGAGGGATATAAATTTATTATATTCATATAACAGATTTCTGTAAGAAACAGTTCAACTTGAACTAATTTGATGTTTTGATTTTTGGAAATGCCCTAAATACATGTGACCACATTAAATTTCTAAAGGCTGATTAACTAGAGACACCTAAGAAAACAATCCCAAGCAGAGTATCTTTATCCAAAGAGGTACTTTCTAGACAGGTTCCCAAAAAAGGATCTACTTTACATCAGATGTGAAGCAGCTTTTGTCAGTAATCTAAATGGGACTATTAAACTGATGCTAGTAGACATGAAAATACTAATAAAATTTGTGACTTCATAAATAATTATTTGCAGAATGACTCAGAGAAAGTAACAGCCCTTTCCAGACTTAAAAATTTATTAACTGATGACACTCTATTGATTGGAGCATTTACCGCACCTTCAATAGGTCTGATTAATTAAGCTGTTCACAGACTTAAACATAGTAAGATGACTCTAGGCCCCAGTTCTCAGTTTTTTGCAAATATCTCCACATTCGAATATTTTCATTGTCATGAGTGGCCTACTGAGCAGCCTACTGCTTGTCCTACTGAGATCAGGGAGTGTTTCACATTAGCTTCAGGTATGTTGCTCTTACCTACACATGAATGTAAACCTACTTAGGAGACATGAAAATTACAGCATCTGACACTTGATGAAACAATACTGTTAAAAATCAGATGTAAAAGAATATTTGGTTAATTTCTTTTATCAGTTAACTTTAAATCATTACTATAGCAATGAAGATGTAGATGGTCACTGCAACACACTGAAACCTGTGTCACAGATCTGGAAAAATAAAATTGTTATATTTTGTGAATAATATAAATTTGCATTTTAATATGTCCCAGTATGAAGCTATAAATCCAGAAATGGGCAGTCTAACATAACAGAGAACAGTTATCTGGAAAGTGTAGTCTGAAAGGGATCTGTAGGTCCCAGTGGAGAAATGGTATGAACTCTTAATCAGCTACATTATGGCAAGAAAAGTTAATACAATTTTTGAACACATTAAAAGAAAAGAAATGAGCAAGCAGAGGTGCAGTTATTGCCTCTTGATGAAATAATTTTAGAATAATATGTTCCTGTCTACTACCCTTTTTTTCAAAAAAGATGTTAAAAAAGAATCACAGAATCACAGAATGTTGGG